>NC_053394.1:308057735-308105235 GCF_905171765.1 Bufo bufo | reverse complement strand
AACGTTTTAACAATCAGTAAATTAGTGAACAATAGCACAGGGGGAAGATTAGTATACTAAGGATTGCTAGGATGCCGTTTTGGAGATATTCCTCCCTGCAGATCGCACAGTGATATCCAAATACACTTTAATTATATTGAGTGTTATGAGATAATAGGACTTTGTGTTGACAGATATTTTACTGGTCATTTCTGGATCCCTCCTGTAAGGGAAAGTGGGTGCTGGATCACCAGAGTATTTCATCAAGTTGTAATCACATAAGATAAATATGACATTCAGACGCATAATCTGTACCAGAGTATAATTAGCATGATTATGTAGGAGAATGCTGAACATTAAACGAAAGAGCATGGCTTCTATGTGCCCATTGTACGGTAATGTTACCATAACCTCCAAATCTATGGGGGCTTATTCCGCCATATTCCTTTATTTAATGGTAGAATCCAATTAATTTAAAGCACAAAGTACTCCAGAGCATCTCTGCACCGTTATCCCTCTAGTAGTTGTAGTGTCTATGTGTGTGTGTGTGTGTCTGTCTGTCTGTGTGTGTGTGTGTGTGTCTGTCTGTCTATGTGTGTGTGTGTGTGTGTGTGTGTCTGTCTGTGTGTGTGTGTGTCTGTCTGTCTGTCTATGTGTGTGTGTGTGTGTGTGTGTGTGTGTCTGACTGTCTGTCTGTCTGTGTGTGTGTGTCTGTCTATGTGTGTGTGTGTGTGTGTGTTTGTGTATGTATGTGGTTGTTTGTGTCATGTGTGATGTGCACGTGTGTGTGTGTATGTAAATACCTGTGTGTTGCTTATGTATATGTGTCTATGTGTGTTGTGTGTTTTCTATGTATGTGTGTCTGTATGTATGTTGTTTATATGTGTGATGTCTGTGTGTTGTGGAATTATATATGTATATGTATAGGGGTAAATATGTCTGTAGGTATGTGTAATGTGTGTGTGGTGTGTGTGTGTGTGTGTGTGTGTGTGTGTGTGTGTGTGTGTGTGTATGTATGTATGTGTGTTGTGTATTAGGTGTGTGTGTGTGTGTGTATGTATGTGTGTTTTGTGTGTGTTGTACGTGTATACCACATACACGTACAACACACACAAAACACACACATACATTTGACAGAGTGTTTGACAGAGGGGAGGAATGGATGAGTTTCTTTTTATGATTAGACATTTTCAAGTTTCTGCTTTTTTATATCCTCTGTGTTTGCTTTTCATTTTATAAGACACCCATAAAATATATCTGTCTAATGTACAGAAAAAGCATAACACTATATAAAAATTGATCCATTGATTGTCCAGTGTCAGAGAAGATTGGGAAAAGGGAATCATGTCTGGTGTCTACTAAATGTGGACTCATTCTACACTTTTGCGTGAATTTCCTGAGATCTAACCCCAGTAAATACAGATAAAAATATAAATATATGTCAGCTGTTTAACAACAGTCTTCCATAAATATTATTTACCAGTCTCTATTTAAATGCCACATTTGCCTGATATCCAAATCACATCACAGTCTAAAGCGCTCTCAGGAAAAGATATATTTCTATTGCTTGCTAATGTGTCCCAATGTAGTCATTTATATTTAACAGGTATATACACTTTAGGCCTCTGAGGGAAGGTAGGTCTCAGGTATGTGTTGTATGTTATTGTGAATTACGTCTGATGACTACATCATTTTGCATTTCAAGACTCGAAATGCATCACATAACAATAGTTATTTATATGGGCGATGTAGATAAATTATAGATAGATAGATAGATAGATAGATAGATAGATAGATAGATACTATATACTGGATAGCTAGTAGATAGATAGATAGATAGATAGATAGATAGATAGATAGATAGATAGATAGATAGATAGATAGATAGATAGATAGATAGATAGATAGATAGATAATATATACTGGATAGCTAGTAGATAGATGGATAGATAGATAGATAGATAGATAGATAGATAGATAGATAGATAGATAGATAGATAGACAGACAGCAGGCAGACAAAAAGATAGATATAGACATGAGAGCATAAGACAGGCTCCCATGTCCTATCCAATAAATGACACAAGAACTCCAGGGATTCCCTGCATTATCTAAGGTGAAAGGACAAGGCGCCTACATCCACAGCAGAGCAGTGCTCTGTAATAAAGGGGCCCCTCTTTTGAAGGCTTTTTATGAGCTGGACCTGTGTATTTTATCTGAGCTGTGAGATAAGGGGATTATTACTGTGTGCAGGCAGGATGGGGACACATAAGACACCAGCAGGGACAGAGGCCAATGTTTGGGGCCATCCATGCCCTGTTCTCCTGCCTGGTCTGTGTAATAATAAGTAGCTGCCTGGAGGGGAGAAGAAAAAAAGGAGAAAAACACAGTCACAAAAAGAGAGAAAGTGTTATTGTGGAGACGATGATGATTTTAATTCAGTATTGACACTCGCAGCATCTTGCTATAATAATGTGCAGGGTTCCAATCGAATCTGCTATTTTATCGCTGTAATGGAGAAGCCTCGTAAACTGCTAACGCGTTTTATATTCTGCGGCATAAACAACCTCCCCATCTTGGCTTTACAGCCTTTTATAGTTTACTAAACACTTTACAGACCCCCTTTTTTTTCCTATAAGGGGAAGGGGGGGGGGGGGGGTCTGCACCTTTATCAATAATAGGGGACATTGATCATTAAAATGTTAAATATGACTGGCTCGTTTGTTTTAAAATATGTTTAGCCTGAGAAACTGTATGATTTGATAACTTGTATTAAAATACCAATTACATTTATTGGACCCAGTAAAAACTCGTAGCAATTAAATCGTGTACTTTTACAGATTTCTAAAGCGACCCTGACATTTCAAAAGGCTAAAACTGCCTCGTTAAAATGTTCCAAATTAACGACTAAATGTCCCTTTCTTTAATTTTCTGCACTCCCCAAAAATCAATCTTTGGGGTGGGCTAGGTATGCGATGGGGGGAGATGGATATGTCATTAGTGGAGGTAGTTAAACATATTTAATCGGTATATTGTGGTGTCTCTCCACCTCTCCCCCTCCAATCCTGCGCGCAGTCCTGGTGGAGCGCTAGAAGCCAATAGGAGGAGGCGCGTCTAATAGATGCAAATGTTCGTGAAAAGACGCTGCAAAATATGAAACAAGTCATTTGCTGCGAAGTAAATCACAGAAACTGTTTATGAACTGGCAATCCCTTCCTGGAAATGTAAAGCGACAAGTCTTAAGTGCTATTTTTTTTTTATTATGATAAAAAACAAGGGATGCAATCTCATCCAGGCATAGACTTTTGATTGTATCTTTCCTGGAAATCACAGACACAACCGGCCAGGATCTTTTTTGCTTCTTCTTCTACTACTACCACTACTACTACTACTACCACTACTACTTCTTTTTTTTTTCTTCTTCTTCTTCTTCAGTCTGTAAAAAAGAAATCATTAAAATGAGCTCCTATTTTGTCAATTCACTCTTCTCCAAATACAAAACAGGGGAATCTTTGCGCCCCAATTACTATGATTGTGGCTTTGCACAGGATCTAGGTGGCAGACCCACCGTGGTGTATGGACCCAGCGCTGGGGGCACCTTTCAGCACCCTAGCCAAATTCAGGAATTTTACCATGGAACGTCCTCCTTGTCCTCGCCCCCTTACCAGCAGAATCCTTGTGCTGTGACCTGTCATGGAGACCCTAGCAGCTTCTATGGATACGACCCTTTGCAAAGGCAGAGCCTGTTCAGCAGCCAGGACTCGGATCTTGTGCAGTACACCGACTGCAAGTTGGCTTCAGCCGGCCTGGGGGAAGAGGCAGAGAGCTCTGAACAGAGTCCTTCACCCACACAGCTCTTTCCATGGATGAGACCACAAGGTGAGCCATAGTAGAACACCACCGTAAAGTGACCCTGTTTTATGGTGGGGGGTAACTTGTGCACTTGTGAATTGCTTTATAGTTTAATTGCCCGGATGGAGGTTTGTGTTTTACTGCTGGACACTTCCCAGACTATTTACACCCTCCTTCCTCAGCCCTTTGAAGCATGCCTTGTCTTTATTTATTTTTATTTGTTTATTTATTTGATATGTGTACTCTTATTTATTGTTTATTCATTTTATATGTGTACTATATACTGTCTTTTTTTTCTGCTTTGTACGTGGTGTGTGTCCCGGTCATATTTCCAACCCCTGATTCTTGACCCTTTGTCATCTCCAGCAGCCGCTGGACGCAGGAGAGGTAGACAGACCTACAGCCGCTACCAGACCTTGGAGCTGGAGAAAGAATTTCTCTTCAACCCCTACCTGACTCGCAAACGGAGGATTGAGGTTTCTCATGCTCTGGGACTTACTGAAAGACAGGTTAAAATCTGGTTCCAGAACAGGAGGATGAAATGGAAAAAGGAGAACAACAAAGATAAGTTCCCCAGCAGCAAATGTGAGCAAGAGGAACTGGAGAAACAGAAAATGGAGAGGTCACAACAAGACACTGAGGAGGCACTGGATGGACAGAAGGACGAGAAAAGCCTGGACTAGGTTGGACATGTTAGCAGGCGCTCTCTTCAGTCCTCGTCCTATGTTCCTGGAAAGAATCAGGCACTCTCCAATTATCCCCAATCCTCGCCCTGTGTTCCTGGAAAGATACAGGAGGGGGCACAATGTTGCTGTAGCTGTAATCCCCTCTCTTCCAACTTAAAACCTTACCAGAGCCCCCATAAGACAAGGAAAAACTACCACCGTATTCCCACCTTCTTGAGGGGGAAGCCACTGACTTTGTAGTGTTTGTGTATAACGCAATAGCTTTTGTGGATGATCATTTGGGGGTTGTTTTTTTTGGGGTGGGGGGAGGTTTGCTCTAGAAGTTTTGTGTGCACTATTTCTCTATGTGGTTAACTGTATTTTCTTTACCTATATCTATAAAAAAAAACAGACCAACAACATGAAACTGCCTAATTCAGCTGTAGTCCCCCGCCCCCCTCTAACACACTGCTAGATCCCCCTCTTGTTGTCCCTGGCACCCCGCATTCTCAGTGTGTGCCAGGCTGTAGTTAGCATGCGCCCAGTGAAAAGCCACTTGTGATTTTAGGGTTACTGTGAACAGACTGTATACTGTATACGTGAATTCCTTTTATTGGGGGTATGGGGATAATTCTCGATTTGATGGTTCTGCACACTTTGTCCTATTGTCTAAACATGGAAGAGGCGGAAGAAGGAGTTACAATAAAGTTTACAAGAGGGATTGTGACATCAGTGAGTTTTGATGCTTCACTTCCTCCACTTGGGGTGAAAAAGAGAAATAAAAAGTCTTCTGTGTTACTCCAGAGAGAATGTAATATATGAGAGCACTGATTGGGGCTGTGTGTGTGGGGTTAGGGGCTTGGATGAAGATGCTTGCAGGGATCTGATCAACTGAAGAGAGAGTCATGGATCCTAGATGAGGGGTTCAGGTACGCTAATTTCCTGTCTAGACCTTTAGATTATGTCTGTGCCTGTCTAGCTATCTATTATTATCTATCTATCTATCTATCTATCTATCTATCTATCTATCTATCTATCCTCATATGTCTTTCCATTTATCCCCCAACCTGTCTTGCTATCGGTTATATGTAGGCATTTTACATCATACCTGAGGATGGTAATTTGATTCAGTATGTGCATGGTTGCATAATGTAAATATATGACTAATATAAAGATGTTATTCCTGATGATGTCTTTAGGTAGAGGGATCTCAACCTTTGCTTTTAGTTAATTGTGCTCGTAGGCTAATAAATGTCTATTGTACAAGATAGAAGTATAATCTGCTATGGGAAGGGAGGTAGGGATAATGTATGTAGCTGTTATAGAAGACAGATCAGCACAACTTACTTTGCCATGTCCTACTTTGTCATGTCCACCAGTATAGATGCCAGATCTAGTGAAGTAAAGATGGATATTCCTTTTGGGAAAGTACATTGTATTACATTGAAGGCCATGGTGGTACATGAGTGGTTAAATACAGATCAGCACACGTTTCTTGCACATGTTTATCATTATAGATATAAGTATGGTGGTGACCCCCCTCTGGATCAAATGTAACTATCATAACAAGACAGATCAGACCTTTTCCAAGGGTTTTGCTAGTGGATCAGAACAAGAGGACCATTTTTGTAGGTGGGATGTTATTGATCACAATAAGTTCCAGGACTATGAGGAGCATACATACAGAGAAACTGTAACCTCTCTGGTTCAGTGACTAAAGAGGCAGAGCAGTATATACTATATACTTGTCCAAGGTCTTCACTATGGATACAGCAATGGCTCAGTACAATAGTAGTGGGTCGGGATCCTCAGCCTGGAAATGTGCTCTGGAGCAGGCACAGGACTAGGACGCCTCTGCGATCATCCCAGCTAGACGAAGCCATGAGAGGCACAAGCCTTCCTTGCCTGGATGCTGCGGTCTCTTTGCGGTTTCTCCACCGGCCCAAGGCTGAGCAGCATTAGGCAGGATCCATTAATAACTATGGCACAGATAGCGAGATCTCACAGCGCGCAGACGGCAGCCTCACAGCAAAATCAATAGAGGAATAAATAGGCTGGAGTTTTTTGTGCCTGAGCAGTGGGTTTCATGTAGAACTGCAGCAGATTACCGCTTACTTATCGACTCCATCGCTATTGCACTTTCTACCATAGATCTCAGGCTGCATCAAATATTTATCATATTTTATAAATCCAGCACTACTACATTTTTTTTTCCACATTATGAGAGCTGTGGGATGCATGGCCTGGATTGGGCGCTGGGAAATCACGTGTCCTGCAGTCACATGGTCAGGGAGGAAAAAGGGGGTCCTTTTTGGTGTAAATCTGGACTCTAATTCTGTAATATATCACGGTACCTCGTAAAACCGACACTAAAACGTCCCGGCCTACAAATCATCCGGCCAAATTATGAGTTCATTGTATTATGCCAATGCTTTATTCTCCAAATATCCAACTGCAACTTCTGTCTTCCCATCCGGAGTCTTCCCGGAGCAAACTTCGTGCGCCTTTGCTTCCAATAGCCAGCGGCCGGGCTATGGCTCGGGGAGCGGGGCGTCCTTCCCCGGATCCATGGCCGGGATCTACAGCAATGGGAGCAGCTTGCACCCCCAGAGCCCCGCCATGTACCCTCCCTCCGGCTACGGGCTGGAGGCGGCCTCCTTTAACATGCACTGCTCTCCGTTTGAGCAGAACCTTTCTCTGATGTGCTCCGGTGACTCCTCCAAGCAGAACTGCACAAAGAGCGAGCAGAGGGACTCTGACCTCAGCCACGAGAGCAACTTCCGAATCTACCCCTGGATGAGGAGCACAGGTAAGAAGGAAAGGGGGGAGGGAGGGCACCTCTGGGATGGAGAGATGATTACATGGCGCCTGGGATTAATCCCAGCTCATCAATGGCGTTCAGACTGGACTGCTGCCTCCCCTACAGCACCTAGAAGAGCGTGTTCATACTGGACTGCTGCCTCCCTACAGCACCTATAGGAGCGTGTTCATACTGGCCGGCTTCTAGCTCAGGCAGGAGATTTAGAGGCATCGGGTGTTTAGTGGAATTGGGGAAGTTTACAAGCTAAACAAGCCTGCGCCATAAAATCCCAGCTAAGGAGCTATGCAAATAGGAGCAGGGATGATCCACGAGGCAGGATGCCCTGGATTTACTGGGGGCTGGCAGCTCCGCAATCTGCAATAAGTGGCTGACAAAAGGGAAATAGATGCGTTCTCCTGAAATACGGGGCAGGTTTATTCCGTATAATGATTCATTATCTGTCTTTCTGACTGAGTTTTTGGAAAAAGTCTTCATATAGTGTTCTATCTATCTATCTATCTATCTATCTATCTATTTATCTATGATCTGTCAATCTATCTATCTATATATCATCTATCTATCCATGCAACGATCTGTCTGTCTATCTATCTATCTATCTATCTATCTATCTATCTATCTATCTATCTATCTATCTATCCATGTATCTATCTGTCTTATTTATTTATATATCTATCCATGTATCTATCTATCTATCTATCTATTATCTATCTAGCTATGTATCTTATTATTATTATTATTTATTATTATTAAAGCGCCATTCATTCCATAGCGCTGTACATATGAAAAGGGGCATACATACATAATGCAGAAAATTGCACTAAGCATAAACAAGACGAGTTACAGACTGGTACAGAAGGAGAGAGGGCCCTGGCCCTGAGGGCTTACAATCTACATGGTATGGGAGAAGGACACAGTAGGTGAGGGTGAAGCTGGTCATGGAGGTATAGAGGCAGCAGGGTCACGGGTTGTAGGCTTGTCTGAAGAGGTGGGTTTTTAGGTTTCTTTTTCAATCTATCTATCCTCAGTTTATCCATCTATCTATCTATGCATCTATCTATCTATCTATCTATCTATCTTTCTATCTATCTACATAATACCATCCTTCCATGCTCTACCTCTCACAGAGCAATGTCTATATGTACTTCTGTACCTCAGCAATAATTACAGCAGATGCCAGGACTGGAACTTTTCCGCACAATGTGAATTGCAGCAGTTTGTCCTGTGTTCTAGCTTTTCTCTATGACATCAGTGTGACTATTATTTTTATAAGCACAGGTTTCATTGCTAGAGATGTACTTTGTGGAGGAGCGTATTCAGAAGTACGCAGGCTGAGTACACTGCTGATGTATGGATTATATTGACAGCCATTGTGTGACCAGAAGTAAAGGAATAACTTTCTTTGTGTCACATAGACTGATGTTAGCTATCCGGGTAGGATCTTGATGCATTTCCAGAACACCTGATAGCAGAGTTTCTGGGTGTAGTGTAATGGGGATTAGGAACAGGGGTAATCCCCCCATTGGCCTTTCATCTTCCAGAAAAGCTGACCAAATATTACTCCAGCAATTCCTCACAGTGGATATAATCTGACCACAGGCGTGTGCTCCATATCAACATATGTCCTGTGGATGTGCATTGTGATGTGCCGAGACAAGTCCTATGTTCCTGGCTCTTTCCCCTTAAGGCTGAGTTCACACTTCAGTTATTTGGTCAGTTATTGTGAGTCCAAACCAGGCGCCGGCCAACAGAAGAACAGAAGGAAGTCTTTCCATTATACCTTTTATCTGAGAGGCTTCACTACTGGCTCAAAATAACTGATGGAAATAACAGACCAAATAAGTGATGTGTGAACTCAACCTAACTGATATCTAAAAGCTGATTGTCTCCAGAAACCCTACAGAATTAAATATCATCTTACTAATGGTCTATAGGCCCCCCACTGGAGAGCATATCTGATTACTGCAGCCCCCCATAGAGTCTTATACAAATACCTATCTATTTATTAATTATTCTCTCAGTCCCCTGCACAGAAGAAGGTATCTGATTCCTGCTCCCCCACAGACTTACCGATCCGATTCATCCTGGCCCGTAGTGCCCCACAGGACTCCATTCCTGAACCCCATACAATTATCTGACAAATCTGAGCTTTCTTCTACCATACCTGTGGGGGCTTGTATAACAGGCAGTGAAGTACTGGTACTGCTGAGCCTGGCAATGGTGGACAGAATCTGCTGCAGAACTTCAAGAAGGGCATAGATAGGGGCAGGTGTCATACAGGAGTATCCTTCCCATGCCTTACCTCCCTAGCTTTACACAGTAGTTCTATGGTCCACAATTTAATTCATGACCCTTTGTAATGTTGCAGGCACCGACAGAAAGAGAGGCCGCCAGACCTACACCAGGTACCAGACCCTGGAGCTGGAGAAGGAGTTCCATTACAATCGCTACCTGACCCGACGGAGGCGCATAGAGATCGCACATGCCTTGTGTCTGACTGAACGACAGATAAAAATCTGGTTCCAGAACCGCAGGATGAAATGGAAAAAGGAGAACAAGGCTTCCAGCCCTTCCTCAAACAGCCAGGAAAAGCCTGAGACTGAGGAAGAGGAAGAGGAGTGACCAGACCCCTGAAAAGACTGGTGTCCCCTCTACAAGATCCACTGGCTTTCCTGGATCCTGTCATACTACCTAGATCCCTTTTATACTATAGGGTTAGCTACCTACAAACCCCCCAATGTGGTGACAGAGTAGATTCATTTTGATGTGACTCCATTTAGTAAACTTCACAGGTCGTACAAAGTTCTCAAGACACCAGAACAGAGAAGAAAGACCCTTAAGAAAATCCAACCATTGTGACTGTGCTTAGCTCCTCGGATCGACCTGTGATAGGAGATCCCAATTGTTTGTGTAGGACTGTGCGTTGTTTTATCCCATTATAATGATGACGTCCTGTGGTTGATAGTCCCACATTTGTTGTGGATTAGTAAAAAAAGAAATAAATAAAATAGTTGTCTAATATTTGAACCAGAAGAACTGACAATTCTCGTCATGTATACGTGTATGTGCAGAAATATGTGCTGTATTATTATAATTTAATCAGTGATTTTTATCCTTGTTTGTAAATGCTCTGATCTTGTCATATTTCCAAAAAATAAAAAAAACATTGCTGGAAACTGTATTGATTTTCTTTAATAATTTTGTTCAGTACCATGATTATATATATATATATATATATATATATATATATATATATATATATAAAATTACCCATTAACATCAGCCAGGGATTTTATATATATATATATATATATATATATATATATATATATATTTCTGTCTATTATATATATTATATATATATATATATATATATATAGCTGATGTTAATGAGATATATTGAGATATATGGCTGATGTTAATGAGTAACGCTATATATATAGCCGATTTTATATATATATATATATATATATATATATATATATAGCATTAACATCAGCCAGGGATTTTATATATATATATATATATATATATATATATATATATAAAATTTATATTATATATATATATATCCCTTGCTATACACACACTTTAGATTATTATTTGTATTATTAACTATTATTAGCTATTATTAATATTGTTGGTAATATTAACAGCAGCCATATACTTTCATAGTTCATCGCATTCGAATCTACAAAGGTGCCAGAACGATTATTACTAAATTTATGGATATATTATTTTTCACGCTGCAATTATACACGGTGGATGTAACTTAAAATAGGAGGTTTGAGGCCTACAGTACATATACATCGGGAGTTTGAGTGGATTTGTGTTTCTTGTTTTTCTTTAGCTTTATTCTTAGAACAAAGAATAATCTCCAGTACACATAAAGTAATTTTTTTTTGTTAAATTTCAATAAATCTAGATAGATAGACGGACAGACAGGCAGATCTCGCAGTCCATGTACAACAATAGTCCTGAAGGTTGTTTTTTTTTCATACCTGTAATTAATTTTTATAGTAATGTGATCCTTAGAAATTTGTTCTGTAGACCTGGTCATGAACCATTGTTTTCATAAAAGAGAGATTACAGGCAAATTCAAACGGCCTAATGGAAAATATACATACATGATGTTAGAGGGATCGATGGATAGAATAGCCCAGTATGCCAGGTTTCTGCAAACAATATGCCATTATGCCAGACAGAGGTGTGCGGTGTTTGTATGTGTGTGTGTGTGTGTGTGTGTATATATATGTATGTGTGTTTTGTGTGTGTTGTACATGTGTGTGTGTGGGTGGTGTGTGTATGTATGTATGTATGTATGTGTGTTGTGTGTTAGTTGTGTGTGTGTATGTATGTGTGTTTTGTGTGTGTTATACGTGTGTGTGGTGTCTTATGTTGTGTGTGTGCAGAATAGGCCATCATAATTATTTTTACATGATTTTTGGTATGATTAGTTGTATTTCTAACCGAAACAGCAACCTACAAGGCTCAGTATAGCATTAGTATAGTATAAATAGCATAGGTTAGGTGTCATGCAATCATATGTAGTGTAGGTGTGGGTCTAAATCAGCTAACACAGCGCTCTGCATCACACATTGTCTCATGTGCAGAAATAAAAGTGCAGAACCCTCCTCTCCATGCCTCCATCTCCAATAAGTGCAAGCTTCTCCTTTTGGAGGAAAAGATGGCGGCGGAGAAAGGGCTGCACTTAAAGCAGTCATGAAGAAATGCAATAAATTCCTTGTTGTTTTATGAAAATTTACAACTTTGTGCTACAAGTTTATGAGTGGCTGGGTCCTGGGATTGGCCAGGGCCGGTCATGTGGACCTGTAGCCGTGAACATGAACTTTTATCATTTCCCATGTGGTTATATTGCACCAGTCTTTCGGCCACCGCACCTTGGGTAGGATCAGTGTCTCCTCCAGGGCTCCTCTCTACTGTCCTGTGCTTTGTCAGGGGTAGAAGCTCATCATCCACGGCAATGGAGGAGAAGGCAAGAGGAGAATGGAGGAGAGAGAGAAGGAGAGAGAGAAGGAGGAGGCTGCAGGAGGAGAGGGAAGGAGCCGAACAGCACTGCTGCATTTCTCACACAGGAACTTGCCCCATTTTGCAGACAAATGACAGAAATCTAAAAGCAATCACAAGACAGACATGAGAATGGACGGAGCTCATCCTGGCCCCAGATAACCGGCACCTGCCCTGCAAAGGTAAGAAGCATTCTGTACATGTCTCACTGCAGGAGGCAGCACACCTCACTGCTGCATGGTGACTGATAGGCATAGCTATACGTGTCTATAAGTCTATGCTATCTATCTACCAAATGTATGGTGTGAATATATATATATATATATATATATATATATATATATATTACACATGATCTCTAGCATGATAAGATTATACACAGGAACTATATATATATATATATATATATATATATATATATATTTATATATATATATATATATATATATATACACACACACACATATCTATCTCAAATCTATTATCTATCTACGAAATGTACGGTATATATATATATATATATATATATATATCATGTGATCTTTAGCATGATAAGATTATACACAGCAACTATATATATATATATATATATATATATACATATGTCTTCTATCTATGCTACCTATCTATTTATCTATCTATATATCCATCCACACATGTGCATGTGAGTTCTATATTTGTCCATGTTTGTGTTGTGTGTCTGGATCTCCATCTTGCAGAAATGCAGTAACGTGATCTGAATACAGGAGTTATCAGCAATTGCGCAGGTTACCATGATGGATTTTTCTTATTCCGATATTTTGATATCTTGTTAAATAAGCAAACGAATATATAACTGCATTATAATCGTGTGGAAATAATTATATCGGGATATGAATATGTTTGCTTAAAGAAATGTCAATTTGATGTAGATGCAGCTAATTATTCTTCATTAGCATTACTTACTAGATATTTTCAGATAGAACTAGATCTCTATTTTTATATATATATATATATATATATATATATATATATATATATATATATATAGCAATTCTCGCTCAGGTGACTATTGGAATATTAATATGATGAAGTCAAATATCTTCACTATTTAAATCTAATCATAAAAAAAGAAAACTAGGGGAAAAAAAGCTAAATGCTTCTCGTACATTGCTTGTTTCGCCTGATTAAATATTTTCTAGTTTTTCTTAGTTCACTGTAACCAATCTCTTCATTTGCAGTAAAGATTGGGGTTCTGATCTGTATTCCAGGCACACAGTTCTGTTCCTCTGCAATGCTTGGAGCACAAGGGAAAGGGTTTCAGAGTTCAATCATAAAACATGATCTGCTGCCATCTACTGGTAGACTGCTGCAATGTCTGGTCGTGCGGTCAGCCGCAGTGTAGTGGGGGATTAAAGAATTTTAATCTTCAGTTTCCTTTTCTTTAGCTAAAGCTAAAATCGTTGTAATGTTCACGTGTATAATATAATTAGCGAGTATTATAGATATAAAAACCTGTAGCACTTCCAGGCTGTTGAATATTCTATTTTAATACATTGAGAACGACAGGACAAGAGTCGGGAAATAAACATCCAAACGGAAAAATATAAATATTTTTTTTTATTATTATTATTATTATTATTAATAATAATAATAATAATAATTTATTACTGTGTATATTATATATTATATTAATAAAAATATTCCCCCGAAATTAAATGTAACATTAAATTGAATAATCATTATTAACAAATAATGATTATTAATTTCACATATATTCTCTGCATAGCTAAATTTTATTGTAACCACTTCAGGGGAGTAGATAGATAGATAGCAGATAGTAGATAGGTAGATAGATAGATAGATTGATAGATAGATAGATAGATAGAAAATATTTTTTCATTAAGACTGAAAGCCATCACATAGCATTAGATAAATTAAAAAAAATATATGAAATTAATAGATGATCAAAACAAAAAGATAATGATAGATAGATAATAGATTATATATAATAGATAGACGTGAGAAGATACATATATTTATTTTTCAGCAATTTATTTACATGATACAGGCACTATAGGATATAGGATACTAGCTGTACTTATGCGATCATTATTTTGACCCTTTTTCTGGCTCTTGTCTTGCACGTTGATGATCTGTTGACTACAGTCAGATACAGAGGATTTCAGGCGTCTGTTTCTGGGTTCTCTGCTTCCTAAAGTCCTGTTTTATGGTAGCAATAAGTTTAAGTGCGGCCCCCCGCCGAGATCCCCCTTCATCTGCCTGGAAGAATCTCCTGATCTGCGCCTCAGCCCCGGTATAAGGGGGGCATTCTCAGGAAATGTGCTCGCATTTCCGCTCCTCTTTGCTCTTTGATATTTGGAAATGTGTTGAATATGGCTGAATCCTAGTAATGTACTGAACTCCACACACATCACTGGTGTAGCAGATCGTTTATTAACTGATAATGTATCGGCTTATACATTGACAATTGCTGGCACACAATGTATGCGGTGAAGAATTGTAGTCATGCTTTCATACAGATGTGTATTTACTCACTACCTCGCTGTGTAGTACATAGCACTGACTGGTCAGCTACACTGTACACAGCAGCCTCATTATATCTCTGCACATCACCGCTCAGTCTTCTCCCTGTAACAGCAGAAAGGGGAATACAACGTTATAAATGATGTGCCAATAATTTATAGAGGAAAACACTAGAAATACATGAGAAATAAATGCATATATTACATCAATTATTCATGGCATATATTATTAATAATCTCAATTCAATAATTAATTTTACCATTTTAGATTAATATAGCTAATAGATTATGATGATAGATATGTGGATAAATAGCTAGATGGATGGATTAGATAGATAGATAGATAGATAGATAGATAGATAGATAGATAGATAGATAGATAGATAGATAGATAGATAGATATAGATAACATAGAATAGAGTGATAGATAGATAATAATAATAGACAGACAGATAGCAGATAGATGGATAGATAGATTGATAATTGATAGATAGATTGATTGATTGATAGATGCAGATGATGATAGAGATAGATAGATAGATTGATAATTGATAGACAGATTGATAGATGCAGGTGATGATAGAGATAGATATATATTAGATAGATAGATAGATAGATAGATAGATAGATAGATAGATAGATAGATAGATATTAGATAGATTGATATATAGATTGATAGATATTAGATAGATAGATAGATATATAGATAGATAGATAGATAGATAGATAGATAGATAGATAGACAGATAGAAACGGATGTTTCAGATGTGTTTTATCAGGTCTCCAATATAACATCCAATCAAACATTTTTAAACTTTTTAGGCACAGTTGTAGGTAGTTTGGTTTCTTCTACCATCTTGCAGTTTTCCCAACCACTGGACTACACGTACAGATAGATATACGTATGAAAAACGCTCAGACATGTAGACCTTGCCATACAGCGGGGGAATGTGATTGTGGAGCGGTGCTCTCCTGTGTCCTGCAGTGTACACCATCACTATGTAACCATATACACAGGGTAACTATATATATATATATATATATATATATATATATATATATATATATAGTGTTATATTATATTCTGTCTCTTCTTACGTTAAGGAGAAGGAGTCAGCCTTAGTTCCTGGAGATGGAGGGACTGAGATAGTAGGGAAGTTTCTCCCCCACAATATAGGACTAGTTTCCTTCATCTGGAGCTATGTGCTGGAGCCGAGTCTCTGGGAAGGCTGCTGGTAGCTCTTAGGGTCCCTGGTGCAATGGAAGCCCCTCTTGGGTGCTATTTCGCAATCTCAGGCGCTCGCTATTGGTCAGTATGTGATCATATGCTTCTATTTCCTTCTGTCCCTCACTGGCACCCGGCCATCCCCCTTCAGCTAAAACCCAATCTCCGATAAACTACTAATAGCTAAACCACTTGGACTATAAAACACAACAAATCATAAAGCCAGGAAGGACTGCAGCCTCCTCCCAATGAGTTCCTATTTTGTCAACTCCACTTTCCCGGTAACTCTGCCTGGTGGGCAGGAACCCTTCCTAGGACAGATCCCGTTATATTCCTCAGGCTATGCGGATCCTTTAAGACACTATTCTGCCAGCTATGGGGCCTCTGGAGTCCAGGACAAGGGCTATGCCTCATCCTCCTATTACCACCAGCAGGCAAATGGCGCATACACCCGGACGGGCGCCTGTGACTATGGCGCAGCTGGATTTTACAGGGACAAGGAGGCTTCCTGCGCCATGTCCTCCCTGGACGAGCCATCTTCTCACTACAGCCAGGAGCAGCGCAAACCGGACTGTGTGCACAGCAAGCTACTGTATGAGGAGCCGGAGGACTCCAAGTGCTCCACACCAGTCTACCCCTGGATGCAGAGGATGAACTCCTGCAACAGTAAGTGCTCCCCTCTCCTCCATATACAGCATGTAAGGGGGCGGCCAGAAATCAGCTCCTATGTCTGCTGAAAGGCACAGCAACTTCTCCCTTCCTAACTTTTCCTACAACCCCCCCACATTGTCCCACCATGGCATCACCCCCTGTCATTTCTTCACAGCACATGGTACCTGTGTCCAGCACTACAGAGTCCAGCAGCCCTACCTGCCTGCCTTTTTCTCCCACAGAGGCAGGCTGTGAGGAGACATTATGAACATTGAAGGCATGCACTTGTATCCTAATGAAAGTTTAGTGTAATGAAGCACTCCCAGAAGATCCTTTAGCTCAGTGACTTATGACCAGCTCCAGACTTGAGCATTGCACATTTCCTCCCGTTAGGTTGCTGTGTTCTGTGTGGAGCTGGACCTGCCGCCCATTAGTCAGAATAGAAAGTGCTGGACCCATTAATGCACACAGCTTGTGGCGATCAATACATTTCATTATCACTTAAACGCTCGAATCTATTATTCTAACTGGTTGGAGCAAAGGAAAGAGGGATCTGAGCCTTCATAGAGCAGATGATATTGGGATTCACAGACAGAACTTAGGAGTCACAATCATTGGCACCCCCCCCCCCCCTTTATTACCTGATTCTACCCATTACTATATGCATGATGTATACTTTATAATATACTCACACCATAGAACTATATATATATATATATATATATATATATATATATATATAATAATGTACATTCATCATATAGTATATTATATAGTTTACTGGCTCATATAGAAAAATAAATCTGAATATTATTTTGTATGTTATATAGTATACTATCTGAATACTATATATTAACATAGTTCATCATGTATAATATATAATATACTGCCTCCATAGGAAAGAAAAATCTGAATAGTATATTAACATTGTTGATCATGTATATCATATAATATACTGGCTCCATAGGAAAAAATATAATCTGAATATTTTATATTAATGCATCATGTATATTATATAATATACTGACTCCATAGAGGGAAAAAATCTGAATATTATATATTAACATAGTTCATCATGTATGTTATAGAATATAATTGTTCCATGGGGGGGGGGGGGTCTGAGTATGTATACATTAACATAGTTCAATCATACAAATCACCATCATCATCATCATCATCATATCTTCATGGTCATTACTGTTATCTTTAATTATTTACATCTACTTAACCCTTGACAGGACAGTCTACCTGCCCCCCCCCCCCCTTCCCCCATAGACATACACCATGGTAGACAATATACTGTATCTGTTGCACAGCAAACAGCAAGAACTAGCTATAAACTAGAGACACACCGTGCGTTTTTCTTCTTCTAATATATACATGGCTTTTTTTTCTCTCTTTCTCAGGTTCGGTATTTGGGCCCAGTGGGAGAAGAGGGCGACAGACCTACACACGGTACCAGACCCTAGAACTAGAGAAGGAGTTCCACTTTAACCGTTACCTAACCAGAAGGCGCAGGATCGAAATCGCACACTCTTTGTGCCTGACTGAGCGACAGATCAAGATCTGGTTCCAGAACAGAAGGATGAAGTGGAAAAAGGAGAGTAAATTGCTCAACTCTTCTGTGCAGAGCTCAGGGGAGGAAGAGAAAACCGCAGAATAAAAGGCGCACACACACACAGCGCCATTCCAGGCGCTCTAATCCTTGTATCTTGAATAAATTATTATTATTATTATTGCACACAGGACTGGTAAAGAACAATCTGTATTATAACTACCTATATGTCTGACTGTCATCAATACCGGGTTGCAGCCCCAGATAGTGTCATTATATATATATACAGTATATATAGTTACATAGGGGCGTCCTGTCCAGGTGTTCCATGCACGATTTGGCATATACTGATTTTGTTGTCTGGTCTGGTGTATTATTTCCATGTTCACTGAAAACTCAAAATGCTACCTAGAAAGTCATTGTGAAATGGTCTATTTTTATGATTATTATTATTAGTTTTCAGTGTGTTTGTGCTTGTTTTATTTTTTATTTTATTTTTATTTTTTTATATATATATTCTATATATTTGTAGTTGGGGTTGGCCTAGTGATCTACCGTGCCCATGACAAGGATCTCTGCCAGCTAATAATAGTGAATGGAATCAGATCTGACCACAGTGATGCGATATTCCAAGCACAAATAGTCTTATGTCTGTATTTTGTAGAGCAGCACCCCTGGGAATTCCGACTGACCAAACATCCGTTCTCATTATAAATCCCTGGCTGTGTTCCTGCACTTTCCCAACATGAAAATGAGAGAGGTACAGTATCATGGAGAATGGAGAAATTCAGGCTCCGGCAACTCAGCCTCCTCTAATCCAATTCCCCCCTTCTTCTGAATGCTAGGCAGCTCGTCTGGGGTATCTGATTAAATGTTGTGGACAATGAGTACTTGTGGGTTATTTTCTCTGTATATTTAGCATTATGAATTCAAATAACTGATGATCTGCTGGGAATAAAACATGTCGTTTCTATGAAGAAAAACAAGTCTACTTTCTTTTATTAATACATGGATGATTTATTAAAGAATCTCATTCATTTCTATCATATTTTAGTGGGTTTTTTTTGTTTTTTTTGTTAATACTAGGACAGTTCTGCATTATAGTTCTTGAACTCTTTGTCATACTCTGTCCACACGATCGAATCTTTTCTTATTTTACACAAATCCCCAGTTTATACAGTAACACTGGAGGAAAAGTCCAGGATCTCGGCGATTGTTATAGGGGGTTGCTTCAATAGACCTATAAATCTCTATATGCACATCGAGATCGGAGCAGATCATTATTATTATTATTATTATTTTTTACATTCTGATGCTTTTTTTTCTTCTTCTTCTTCTTCTTCTTTCCATATAATCCAGAATTTTTTAAATCATTATAGATAGTCAATTGTGGCCTCTAGACAACTGGCTGACTATCACGTTATATGTGACCCCTAATTTCCACATTATATTCCGAGGGAGACACGCAATGTCTTTATTAAGACCTAAAAAATAATAAAAGGAGGGCAATTAATGGGTTATTTTTCTGGGTGTGTACCCCGCTGCAATACCCCGTCTGTCCGGTAGGTGTCGCGGTCTGACAACAGGCAGAGCTCTGCTTCCCAGACGACTTTTTTTTTTTTTTGGAAGCTGTACATTGACTCGGGCCTAACGATTCTGAGATCGTCATTATTTGTAACCATAGAGCATGAATTACCTCTTGAGGTCATCAGTGAGAATTTACGACTGGTCAACAAAAGCACGTGATTTCCAAACGCACTCACACCCCCATATTTGGCCGCATACATAGCAAAAACGAAGTACAGTGCATTGCTATAATTCATTAATACATCATAAATCGTGAGGCGCGGGGTGATCCACAAATCAAGCCTCCAAAATTCACCCAAATGAGTTCCTACTTTGTGAACTCGTTCTCAGGGCGCTATTCTAATGGCCCCGACTACCATGTGTTAAATTATGGCACCGGCGGCAGCAATGTGAACGGTTCTTACAGGGAGGCAAGCAGCATGCATCCCACCTCTTACGGTGCTTACAACTACAATGGCATGGACCTGAGCGTCGGCCGGGGGAGCGCTACCGGCAGCGGCGGCGCCGACAGCAGCCACCACTATGTGGAGAGCAGCGGAGGCTTCCCAGCCCAGGGAAGCAGGTTCAGAGCCGCCTCTGGCTGCCCCCTTTCCTCCCCAGAGCCCCAGAGCCACGGGGGGGAGAGCGAGCAGGTCCCCCCTGACCCAACCACCTCCGGCAGCGGCCACTTCACGGAGGTGGAGGAGACCAGCGCGTCCTCAGACCCGGAGGAAGCCGCCCCGAGAGCCTCCCGGGCACAGCAGGAGAGCAGCCCCCCCGGAGCGACCACCGCAGACGGACAGGCTCCCCAGATCTTCCCCTGGATGAGGAAGCTGCACATCAGTCACGGTACCGCTGCTTTTTACTTTCAATTTCACGGGCGGGAGAAGAGGGAGCCCGGCTTCACCCAGCTGCTCGGTGCCCCTTTCAGCATGCTGTACCCATAGCCAGCCTAGGAGTCTGTGCAGATAGGTCTCGTAGAACAGGTATGGGCTGTAAAACGCAGCATGACATTCTAGAAAAAGGTGCATCGTATAATCTGAATTAGGCCAAATATAGCATCGACTCCTAATAGTAGGGAAGGGTGTAGGGCAGTGCCAGGGCAGTAAGGAGAAGGGCACATTGCTGGGTGATAGAGAAAAGACCAGCGGTTGTGTGGGTATTAGAGACAGTGCCTTTTTTTTATTTATTTTTTTACAGGTTATAGTACAGAAAAAAATAAAGTGCAATTTATAGGTGTGTTTTTATTGTAGATTTTTTTGGGGGCCATAAGAGAAAATAGTGAGTGGATTGTAATTTATAGGGACAGTGGCGATAACAGGTTCTGGAAAAAAAAACAAGGAAAAGGTGAGGGCAGAACTGTGTAGGGAAAGAATAAGAGGGAAGAATTTTTGGGGATATTGTATGGAAAATGTCAATTTTCCATAATTTATAGGAGCAGTAGGAAGAGGGGCAGAGAAGACCTGAATAAAGGTAACCGCAGATCTGACCAGTGAATGAGGTGAAGGGTGAGAAGCCGCTTTGTGGGGGTCGGTGGTGTTCACACAGGTGCTCCTCCAAGTACTAACCGCTCTCCTCACCCTGCAGAAGTGTCAGGTCCGGATGGGAAGCGGGCAAGGACAGCCTACACCCGTTACCAGACCCTGGAGCTGGAGAAGGAGTTCCATTTCAATAGATACCTGACCCGCAGGAGACGCATAGAGATCGCACACGCCTTGTGTCTGTCCGAGCGCCAGATCAAGATCTGGTTCCAGAATCGGAGGATGAAATGGAAAAAGGATAATAAACTGAAAAGTATGAGCCTGGCCACAGCAGGGAGCGCCTTCCAGCCCTGACAGTGAGGGGCGAGGAGGCCAGGACTGCACTCTCATCTGGGACACCTCTAGTGGCACTTGCTGGGCACCTCCAGGAGGACAATGGCGGCTCCTGCCCAGGATCCCCCCATCTTTTCATCATTTCTAGCTGTGTACAGTGCGCTCAGTCGCTGTGATGTTCCATGTTTGTGACTGTAAAATTACTGCTGCTTTGTATGGACTACATGGCATGTTCATCCAGCTCCTTAGTGGTCTAACTTATTTATAACTGATGATGATGATGAGAATAAAACAATGTTGAATGGTTTACAGGTCTCTTTCTTTTCCAGGTCAGAAACCCTCTTGCATTGTGTTATTTCAGTGTCAGCTCCGTGTTCTTGATAGTTTTTTTTTGTGTTTGTATTGTTCTCTTATGACAAGGTGTCACCCCTGTGAAGTGTTGGGGGAGTGAGTGACATGTTTTGTCTGTTGGCGGTACCTGTATTGTCTGTCTGCCTGGAGATTTGCCAATACATTAATGTATTTGTATTAATAATAAAACAAGAATTGTCTCTCTTTGTCAGAGGTGTCTAGTCTGATCCTTGCTTTTCTTAATCTACCTGTGTATTCATTGAACGCCACAGCTTTATGAGGTCATTGTATGTCTAGGTCATGAGTCTTAAATTTATACTTCTAGGTAAATATTTACATAGAACAAAACAAATATTTAATTTTAAGATCAATCCAAACGATTTCCCCAATGTTGGAAAAGTTCTAAAAAGTTTCTGTAAACTTCTTATACACTCTGACTCCACTCCAGCAAGTAAAAGATGAGGCACCCCCTGATCACACACCCAGAAACACTGATCACACACCCAGAAACACAAAGTTTATGTCACAACAAGTAGAAATCAAGTCATATAGGATAACACTTACCCCAGTTCTGCTAGGCCTTCTGGAGGAGTTTAGGGCAGGCTATCCCTGTCCCTATTGCTATTTTAGCAGAGGCAAACTACAGCAAAGTAGGTATGACATTTACATGTCAAATGGGTACGGTTTTATCTAGAAGTTAGATCGTAAAAATGGCCCAGACCTCAGACAGATACCCCCTCACTGGCTCTCAAAAGTCACGTGAGCTCCATAAACTTAGGTTTATGGTTTTAGGGAGTTGACAATGTACAATATATTTCACATTCTCCACAATGTTAAGTGACAGTTTAACTGGCTTGTGAGGGACGCAGCCAGAGAGGATTGAAGCAGAGGAGAAGCTTCAGGGAATGACACACACACACTGCAGGATTGTGCTCGGTGCACAGGAAGCAAGATCTGGCGACCAAAAAAGTAAGTTTTATCTATCCCCGACCTTTAAAATAATCTCACCCTATTATCATGGTGTAACTTGCTGGAAAATAATCGCCTATGCCATGAGGTGCAGAAATTTAATCGGAGGAAACGTGATTAATGAGGCCACTCAAAGCAGAATTGTCTGAATGTGTGTGGGTCGTCAAGGATCGATCACTCGGTGCATCACATTGTACTTAAGAAAGTGCATGCACAATATTTAAGCAAAATCGTAAAGGTTTATATACTTAATCCTAACTAGAATGCCAGTAATTTGCAAAAATAATGTCATATGTAGTAGATAGAAACAGATTAGTGCAATAGAATAGATAGATAGATAGATAGATAGATAGATAGATAGATAGATGTGCTGAATTTTAATAACTTGGATTGCATCTTTTTTTTATTTATTTTTATGTCCATCCTTTTCGTTTCACTAGAGCTTATAAAATCGTCTATGAATTGTTCAGCTGATAAAATCGTTTAGAGATGATAGACAATAGATAAGTAACTGTTTTTCATGCAATTTCTCTCTGTGAAAGATTTGGGCTGCCTATTGTTAACACATATTGTTACAGATATATTTACACTTCAGAATTTAGAAGCAAATGAAACATCTGTTGTAGCTTCAGTCATGTTCTCAAAGTTCACCTCACTGCTTGTCATGAGAAATGGATTTAGTGGGGAAATACAGATGACGAATAATCTATGAGGGTCGTTTAACGAGTCACATTACAATGGGAATACTGTGCTAAAATCCTTGCTCCTGCAGTCATTTTTTTCTCCATGTGCTTATCGCTTAATAGAAGGAATGTGCAATCAGGGGCAAATCTGCACTGAAGTTCCTAATCACCCTGACTGCAGATGATTGCGGCAAAGATTGCAGGATGAGGGGTGTCTGGGGGCAAAGATCTGTAGGTGCACTGTTCCATGAGGATGGTGTGCTGTAGAATAAACAGGAAAGCAAGGATATGGCTGTACAGACACAAAGGATTTTCACTGGGTTACTATTTATTTCCTCTTTTGTTAGAAACAGATTTGGGGGGGGAAAGTGTGTCTAAAATGTGGTGATTTATTTAATAGCCAGGAAGAGATATAATCCTACAAAATGACATAAGAATGTGTTTTGTAGAAATATGTGTGTGTGTGTGTGTGTGTGTGTGTGTATTTGTAACTATCTATCTATCTATCTATCTATCTATCTATCTCATATCTATCTCTCATATCTATCTATTTCATATATCTATATAATTTCATATCTATCTAATTTCATATCTATCTATCTCATATCTATTTCTCATATCTATCTATTTCATATATCTATCTAATTTCATATCTATCTATCTATCTATCTATCTATCTATCTATCTATTATCTATCTATCTATCTATCTATCTATCTATCTATCTATCTTCTACCTATCTTCTAGTTTGTACATATTTTCGTTGACCAGACTCTAGAAGTCATGTGTGTGGTATAAATCTGAGCTTGGCATTGGTGTGGAATATTGCAGTGCCTTTGGTATAAGACAGGGGAGCAGACTGCAGTGCTGGGCACAGTGCACACTGGGACTGCAGCAGATCCTTGCACTTTTCACCCCGCGGGCCGCCTGTTGTACCCTGAACCCTCCTTCACCTTTCCTCCATCATCATTCTGCTGAGAATTAACGTTTCTATAATTACCAAACTATCCCTTTTCCTCTTAATGTGGGGAAGTTTGTGGAGTGAAATGTTTTATTTGCTGGTAAGTAAGTAGGTGATGGAAATCTGCTAAGCGATTTAATTAGGAATATCAAATGAAAAGCAAAGGGGGCACAAATGAGCTGAAAAAAAGCGCAGCTATTCTTAACGATTAAATCGCCATTTTGGCAGGATAATGGGGTTTGCATTCTGAATGGGAGAAGCGTTGCACATACCCCATCAATTATTCATAGAGAGAGGGATCATTGCGAGGTCAGCAGTCTGGTGCAGAGAACAGAACCAACCAGAGCTCACCCTCCTCTGCCAGGAATAGTTACCCGCCAGGGCCACTGCCCATACAGGACACTGACACCCTAGTCCAATTCAATATCCATTTTATTAATACATATATTTGTGATCACAATATAGGAATGAAATGATTCATTCCTGTGGGTCAGTACAGTTCTAGTATCTATCCCTCTATTCTCTCCTACAGAATTCAGGTAACATGAAGGTATCCTAAAAATTCAGGCACCTTACTGGCACAGTGTAAAAAGAGGCTAAGTTCAGTGCAGTCAGGGGTGTCTGCAGATTGAGTGCCTTGCAGTACCTTATAGTGACCAGCAGAGCCCGCTTTAGACCAGGTTCACAGACAGTGGATGGCCATAAATACAATGGCCACCCTGCTGATTCTTCTGCTTTAAAAAAAACATCCTTCCCTTATACTTGATACATGGAATACTATAATGGTTGCACTTGAGTTGGATCCACTATAATCAAATGCTTGTAAGTGACCTACCTGCAGATTTCAGCTAATAGCCCATTGCTATATTAATATAGTTATAAAACAAGGCTCAGCTCTTACGAAAAGAGAACATGATACGTCTGCCTCAGCCCTAGGGCAGCCTGACAGAGGCTTGTTAGCACCATATTATGGTCCTTGAGGTCAAGAAGTGGAGGGTCAAAAGTTTACGTATGTAATTCACTGCTGCACTGATCTATAGATCCACTGCACTTACAGAAGAATCCAGTTCCTTCTGTACAGGGCACATGCACTAACTGCTATAGATACAGGAGATTATTGATAATAATCTAATAATATCAAAGGTATATGCCGTTTAGACCAAAGTATCCATCAATGCATATAAATATGCAGAATGCAGCTATAAATATACATAAATATACACAAATGTCGCACATATACAGCACAATGCGACAGATTAATGCATTCAGCACACAATTCATGCAATTACAAAATAGTATGACTGATAAAGTGTCTATACCTGTAGTCGACAACATACTGTTCAATAAGTCCAAAATGCAGTCACTGCTATAAATCAATTGCACCCTATTCTCATTACTAAATATACAATATGTACCAAGTAATGATGGATACAATGTGTGTAAATTTACATAAATACTGTTACTATATAATACTGTTACTATATACTCAACAGCATGTATTTCATGTGTTCAGAGTCTAAACAACATGGCTGGAATCTACTGACATAGAACACACAGGCCACAATATCTGCAATAGAGGATTACTGTATAGCAAGACTATGTGCTCCTACAGGCCTGACTAGTTATCAGGGAACCCCAAGAAATGACACTTCTAGCGATTATTTTAACGCAGAACGAAATATCCTACTAATATCATGAGTGTACTACGTGTGGTGGAAATTATGATGATAGTATATTACACTGTTAATGTAGCTAATACAATAATTATCTAATAATACAGAATAAAAAGGTACCTAAAATGTACACCTCCAACATTTCCGCAGAAACACATGAAAAAAAAAAATTCTGGGGCGTCCTCAATTTCAGAAAGCAAAAAAGAGGCCTTTCAGAACAGGAAACTAAAAATTACCCAATGTATAGTAGTCAGTACCATGTTTGTTTTTTAATCAGAAAGTTTTTTTTTTATGACATACAATTTACAAAATAACCACATTTAGGTGTGATATTGAATGTTAGTAAAATGAGACATGAAGCCACTGATAACTAAATAACCATACCATTATAATGTTGCAAATAAGATGATGATAATAATAATAATAATAATAGCAATAATAATAATAATAATAATAATAATAATACTCATTATTATTGTTATCAGCACCACCTGATTCTCTGCCTCTACTATAATATTCATATTTTTATTACGTTAGCACTTAATATTGATTAAGTGGTTAGAATATAGTGCAATGCAGTTTTTTTTTATTGACAATAACAAATAAAGGAGCACTATATGGCAAATAAACAGTTAACTCTTACATTCCAAATTTAATGGCAAATGGGAAATAGTATATATATATATATATATATATATATATATATATATATATATATATATATATAAAATTCAGTTTCTCTGCTTATGTAGTGTTTCCCAATAATACAAAATAATTTCAAGTGAACCATCCCAACTAGCAAATTTTTGTTTAATTTAATCAAATATATATATATATATATACACACACTACCCCTGTACACCTCAGATTTGTGAAGTAAGCATTTGCTATAATACAGTGATTTCACTGATGGCATATAGTATAAGGTTATAACCCCCGTGCTGGCTGCAGGGCTGTGATGAGCCATGTATCAGGATATAGAAATGTCCATGTATGAATTGCTGATTGCAGGCTGTGTGTGGAGTGGGAGAGGCCAGGACAGGGTGAATCGCAGGTCACAGCTTGTTGGAACTATATGAAAATGCCAGCGGCAATCACACACCACGCCTCGCTGTTTAACAAAGACTGACAAACTATGAGATTAATTTACCCCCAAAAAACTGGGGATCTGTGTTTCCAATGGGCTCATAAGGCCCCTGTGCCTGACCACACCAAGGAGCATAGCCTTGTACTGCGCTGCTATTAATATTCAGGGCCATCAGAAGGACTAGAGGCAATGGTGGACGTCCCTGTGCTCATCTAATATTTTACTCTATGGAAAAAGGCAAGACATGCAGGAGGAGGCATGGAGTGATCCAGGTATGTGACCATGTCTGCTGCAGCAGAGAGGTAGAGAGGGCGCAGCAGGGGGTGGGGATCACGCAGGTAAAGCCAGGTACAGGTAGGTGCAGGGACAAGGCTCTTACAAGTCATAGAATCCTAACAATTATTGTCAATATTATTAATAACGTTGTCATTTACAACAGGACATAAAGTATTGGTGACATTGCTGTAACCTAACGAGTATTATAAAGGCCTAATCTCTGGAAGGATGACATAATCTCTGACTATAGAGTTTATAGCCTTAATATACTTCCACATTTATTTATAGAACGATATAGTCCTAGATTGATTCATATGGATTATGTACATTAATAACACTGACAGAAAAACTAAATATTAAATAGATGCATTCATATTACCTGCATAGATAGATATTAGATATTTAGAGCAAAAATAGATGTAGATGCATGGATAGACAAATATATGTAGATCCATAATATGCATATACTGATGTGGACTTTTACACATAGTGTATATAGTTGGTTGGATAGATAGATAGCTATAGATATAAGATAGATATAGGATTAGATAGATAGATATGAGATTAGATAGATAGATAGATAGATAGATAGATAGATAGATAGATAGATAGATAGATAGATAGATAGATATGAGAGATAGATCAATAGATAATAGATAGATAGATAAATAAATAATAGATAGCTAAATAGATAGATAATAGTCTATAATGCTTGCATTTTTTACTGTGTTTATATTGGAATCGTATATAGAAAATATTACTTTTTCGTTTTCTAAATATTGAGTAAAGATCTGAGACAAATGGACAATGTACGGAATAGAATGAAAATAATGTGTATTTCCGGATGCTGTTAGGAATGTGTACGTGTTTTTCTAGCTTGCTATGTGGATTATTTCTATTACAATAAATGCAGTGTTCAATGAAATGTCTTTTTGCTGATTCTAGTCTCAGTTAATTCATGATAATTGTGGAATGCGATGCTTTCCTGCATTTCTTTTTGCACACTTGTGACTTCATGTTGGTCAGAGCCCCTGCTCGTGGTGGTCTGTAGATAACCCTCCTGTACAATGTGTGGGATATGAACTGCCTGTAGATGAAGGTATTCAGGTTTTAGCGGTATATAGACTGTATTTATATAATCAGGATAACCTTATGTTATATCCGACAGGTATATTTATGGTGTCAAGTTCACTCTCATTTCTTCTTTACTACCTGAGGCCATCTCCTGTTATTTACGACATGAGGTGTATTTTGAGTGTTTGCTCTCATTTCTGTTTGACTGCTTATTTTATGCATTGATTATTGTTGTCTTTGGTGCTGATGTGATTTGTGGATATGGGATTCTCTTGCCCTGAACCTGCTGCGCTGGATCCCCCCTGAAGCACAGAGAAGAGTCTGTCTGTCTTCTGTATGTACCCTGTAGATCCGAATTTGTGTGAAGACAATCATTTCACAAATTCGTGTCTGGGGGGATATGCAGTTGACATAAACGCTACAGGCGCAAAGAAGGCGCAATCTAATGACAGTTGCGTTGTTTATGAAGCGTTTTCTCCACTATGTGATCTGTTAACTTGTTTTCCATACTGAGATCCCTCAAAAACCTTACTCATGATTCAGTAATACAATCATTCAGGACAATCATGCTAGGGCATTCGTTTTCCTGTGCTACAAATTCGGTATTTTTCCTCCAACTGTGCTCCAGTGACTTGCAATAGGCAATTTAATAATGTGCCTAAATGGAATTTAGTAAAGCAAGTATCCTGAATTAGTTGATGAATTTTCTATCGATCCAGAGCAGGACATATTTGTCTCTGCCAGTCTCTCTGCAGACGCCAGCCAGACCAGTCCGCGATCTGGAGCCATAGCCTGGGCTATTTTTTTTTTTCTCTCCACTTTTAAGGACCTCTCAGCGTCAGACACCTTAGTTTTGGGTGGTGCACTACTAGTCCACACTTCACCTGGTACACTGCTGCTCCAGAAGCTTGCCCCCCATCCAGGGGGGTGGGCATTTTGGGGAGAGTGACTGGCGCTGCTTGCGCTATGGAGCACGTTTCCTCATCCGGGGATGGTGGGAACAATTCCATTGGCTCTTGGTGTCACATGCAAACTCAACTTTGTTCACTTGACAGTAAGTAGGAGGGTTTTACGAATCAGGAAAACGAGCAGGACTACAGGAACAATTGTATATGGGTTTGGGTTAAATTCAAACAAATAAATGACCATGAGTTCGTTTTTGATCAGCACCAACTACGTGGATCCCAAATTTCCACCGTGCGAGGAATATTCCCACACTGATTACCTCCCCAGCCCTTCTCCAGAGTTCTACTGCAGCCAGAAGAGGGAAACCAGCTTCCAGCATGGGGCGACCTACCCCCGACCAGCCTGCACCAGCCAGCACTACTCCTCCTGCTCTGGACGGCAAGCTTCTTCCATATTATCTTCCCGGACTCACCCCCAAGTTGGACTGCTTCCTGAAGACAAGCATCAGAGCCAGACCACCATCACTATGTCCCCTCCGTCCTGCAGCCAATCGTCCTCAGAACAGAAGCTCTCAGAGTCCTCCTGCCAGAGCCCAGTGGTGTACCCCTGGATGAAGAAGGCGCACCTCTCCACCGGTAAGTCAGCCACTTGTCTCTGCTTTCCACTACCAACACTTAAGAAATGGTGTGTCCTTTTAAAATTTACGATCTCCTGTTTGCAGGGCAGTATAATTACATCCTCCATAAATTTTTATGACTCTACTTGGCCAACTGCCTTTGAAGTAGACTTTACCATCCTCCTCAAATTTCTCCAAATCCCTTTTTTAGTGTTGTGGACCTTCCTCTATTAAGGTTTTATGTTATTTCTAATTTGTGTTTAAGTGGCAGATTGGGTAAACTTTCACTGCATCCTGTCACTTTAACGCCCTGCTGTTAAAACTTCACAGCTATGTAAGAACTAGGAATCAGGGGCTTGTGTAAGACTGGGCTTATGGATAATTCATGGGTAGGGGGCAGACAAACGTCACTGTGTGTGTGTGTGTGTGTGTATATATAGGGCAGACAAACTTCACTGTGTATATATATATATATATATATATATATATATATACATATATATATATGGCAGATAAACTTCACTGTGTGTGTGTATATATATATAGGGCAGACAAACTTCACTATGTGTGTGTATGTATATATATATATCAGACAAACTTAACTATGTGTGTGTGTACATATATATAGAGAGAGAGAGAGAGAGAGAGAGAGAGAGCAGACAACCTTCACTGTGTGTATGTGTGTATGTATATATATATATATATATATATATATGTACACATCTATCTATCCACACATATATCTTTGTACATATCTATCTATATATGCATTTGTATATATCTATATATCTATAGATAGATAAAATAGATGGAATGTGACATGTATGACATTACATTGAGGATCTCTAGTCCGAGATTTTGCTTGGAGTTTAGCACTTGGTCTACATAGGAGTGCTGCTATCCACACTTCAGTCTTTCTATAGATAGATAGATATCTCTCTCTCTATATATACATATATATCATTGCACAGTGGTCTCCTCCATTAATAGATGATGTATTGTGTGTGATTCTCTTGCAGTCAGTGCCTCTTATTCTGGGGGAGAACCCAAGCGCTCCCGCACAGCCTACACCAGGCAGCAAGTACTGGAGCTGGAGAAGGAGTTTCACTACAACCGCTATCTGACCCGCAGGCGCAGAGTGGAAATTGCGCACACTTTGCGCCTTTCTGAGCGTCAGATCAAGATCTGGTTCCAAAACAGAAGGATGAAATGGAAAAAAGATCACAAGCTTCCAAATACTAAAATCAGATCAAACCCCTCCTCAGTTCTCCAAGTGACAGGGGGGGAGCAGAGCCAAAACAAAGCTTCACCGACCTGTCCCTAAAAATCTCCAGCTCAGATCTATTCTGGTTTATTTATATGGAGGGAGAAGACTTGGCTGGGACTTGGCTTTGTTCCTCTGCTCGTTCATGAGAAGCCTGTAGATAGATTTCAGATTTGGAGAAGATAGATCTATGTTTCATCTTTAATCACGCCAAACTCTGGCCCATTTGTCATGTTTACATTGCGGTACAAAGGATGACAGAACCGACGCTCCCTTTAATAAATGAGGCTCCTTGTTCTGGGGGAAGTGTATCTTCTCTGGTGTGACGTCCACATACAATACACTCTATACTTCTACATTACCAGGGCTGGATTTCGTCTTACCACTGCTGTTTAATAGCTAAAGCATCTTCCACTCTCATCAGTAGCTCCTGGTAGGGATCTGTACACACCTAGCACCATGTACTAGTAGTCAAGGCCTGAGAGTGAGTCCTCCAGCTCCATATGGATCTACTGCAGAGAGCAGCCATACCTCCTCATTGACTTTGCTGTGAATTCTCCCTTGTTCATTGTATATAGCCTACAAATAAATATTTTTTTCTGCCTCCATTCTCTGTGTTCATGTGTGCTTGGTTAATGGCGGCTCCCTAGTCATGCCTGCAGGCAGACTATATCTGTTGGTATCTTCTACATGAAACATGTTCTTACACCACTCTATAATGACTGGCAAATAGCACTTAAGGGAAGCTGAAAGTTTATTTTACACTTAGGACGCCTTGGACCTTCAGAACAAGAAGCTTCTGGCGCTAAAATCACCTACAAGACCTCTTTTTTTTCTTCTGCACAGATGTTTCTCAGTGTCTCCAGGTTTTTTTTGTGTGTGTTTTTATATTACAAAGGATCTTGGCCACTGCCATAGCTCAAACCCTGACAAGCAAATAGATAATCAAGAAGACAAATGGGTTCTTTTGTGAGACGCGGCCTTGTATTAATTTTAATTTTCCTTCTCTGTTACAGGATTTCGGTTATAGGCTAAATATAATATTTTACCAGTGGAGTTTTTTTTTTATATACTTAGAGTTATGTTCGTTTCAGTAATTATTACAGTTGTTTTTTTATGGTGTATTAATTTGTATAAACTTCCAATTTGAGTGCTATTTAATCCCAAAAGGCAAGCCATTGGAACACACACACACACATACACAATCTATCTATCTATCTATCTATCTATCTATCTATCTATCTATCTATCTATCTATCTATATATCTATCTATTTGTCTGTCTCTGTATTTATCTATTATTTATCAAAATAGATATAGATATTTCATACCAAACTGTAAAGAAGTCTACTTCTGTGAATGTACACACACCTACAGATTCTTATTTGTTTTTATTAAATCCAGTAATCAGAAATATAGTAAACATTTAGTATACATAGTAATGACAATAGCAATGTTTATTATAATATAATGAATGTCTAGCATAGATGGCAAATAATAATAATAATAATAATAATAATAATAATAATAGTATTATTAACAATAATAATAATAATAATAATTATTATTATTATTATTATTATTATTATTATTATTATTATTATTATTATTATTATTATATTATTTTGTTCTGGGTCGAGATACCTGTATATTATGCCCAGTAAAAATCTAACATGAATAGTTATGTACATATGTCTGATTTTTTTATTTTATTTTTTTACTTATCTGTTCATTGCAGATCGACCTTCATAAATATTTAAACGATCATACAATTTTACTAAATTAATCTAGAATTATTTTAAGGGCTAAGCTTTGTAAAAAGCGCCTCTGGAAATAAACTAAAAAAATAAATTTGCAATTTTCCCAGCCCTGTAGCCTGCAATTATTTAAGTGAAAGAAAGCGTACATCTGGCGCAGCCCCTCAATATATTTCCCATTTTCTCCCCTCTGAGAATGAAATAAAAGATGGTCTTTCAGAGCAGCAGAATGGCCAGTGGACACCTCTTTCTGTTGAATGTGAGGTTCACAACCATTATTTGTAGACAGAGTCTAAGAAAAATGTGAGAATTATGCAGAAAAATCATTAATCACAAAAAAAAAAAAAATCCTTACCCTGTGTCTTTGTTATTGAACAGCAAATCTGTGTGGACCTTCTGTTGGGGGAGAGAGAGGAAAAAAAAAAGGTGAAGGCGTCCCTGGATCCTCAAGAGAGTCACAAGTGCAACCAGGGAGTTTTTTTTTCTCTTCTTTTTACACTTTGGAAAAAGTTCTGCAAACATGGCCTGGAAATTAGAAGTTGTGAGAGCAGATTCCAGGATCGCTCAAGGTAACATAGCTCTGTCAGGCTGCTGCATTTTATGACTTTATTACCTCCTGTCACTTGTGTGTCTCTAAACAAAACCCCCTTTTGAAGTCTCTTTGATCCCCAGCAAAAATATATCAGAAGAAAGTTGTGTTTCTATCTTGTGCCTGTCTTTAATTCATCTATAGTGTGGGGCAGAATATTAATGCAGGCAATGGTTGTCTGGTATCCTGGTGCCACCAATCACTCTCTGTGCCATGATGTGTATTAAAATGGTTTTATTAATATTGTATGTCTACGACGTTGAATAACATTTACCGCTTCCCTTATGGTTATAGTATCTTCAATGGTCTGTAAATTATATTCTCATTATTAGATCTATCTATCTATAATCTGCCTGATATATATATATATATATATATATATATATATATACCAATAGCAAGGGGAAAGAATGTGGAAGGGAATGAGCTGTGGGTTCATCTGCAGGGCAAACCAGTGTGATGAACAGATCGTGACCCAGGAAACCCTGTGACCTCTGAGAGCCCGGACAGTGCAGTGGTTAACATCTCCTTCAAGGCTCACAGAACTCAAACCTAAACTCAGAAATATCTCCAGAGAGGCGATCAGTTCCTATGTGTGTGCTGCCTGGGGGGCATTCTTCATATCTGATATATGTCTTTTGATCTCCCTGTTTTTACTAATATGCTACAATACAAAACAACCAAGTAGCTGTGGATTAAGCGCTGGTGTGCACAGCAAACAAGAATAACTGTGATCCTCTTGTGTTCTGTACACAAAGCCGCCATTTGCACGTTACTTGCAGGGTGCCAGGTTTTGTATTCACAGGGCCTGGTGCACAGAGCGACTGGAGATAAGATGAGAGTATGGAGCTAATGGTTCTGAGAGCTTCTAGCTCAGTATTTCTGTATGTTTTTTCTTTGTTTTTGTTTTGTTTACTTGTGTGATATTTCCAATTTTCACTCCTCCCTTTTTGTACTTTCTATACATTGCTCCACATTGGAAATGCAATTAATGAGCCTAATATGTATTTCATATGAATGTAAAATATCCATCTTTTTTTAGGGATCCCAGACTCTTTTGACTTCTATGAGGGAGCTCTTGGCCACCAGCTGATGTGCTGCACATTAAGTGATGTGGACTGTGGACATATAGGCATGACATCACAAGGATGCTTGCATTACTCCATTGGTTTCATGCATATGGAGCAAATGGAAATGTATATGAACTCAAAATGTGGGTTTTAGGCTACATGCACACAACCGTATGTGTTTTGTGGTCCGCAAATTGCGGATCCGCAAAAAAAAAAAGGATGACATCCATATGCCATAATTATTTTTTTTTTGCGGATCCATTGTAACAATGCCTAAAACGGACAAGAATAGGACATGTTCTATTTTTTTTTTTGCGGGGCTACGGAACGGACATACTGATGCGAACATCACACGGTGTGCTGTCCGCATTTTTTTGCGGATCCATTGAAATGAATGGGTTCGCATCCTATCCGCAAAAAAACCAGAACAAACACGGAAACAAAATACGTTTGTGTCCTTATTTATCAGGCCTCATGAAGACTCAGTACTAATACACCAACCCCACAGTGGAGGTGTGCATTGCCCCATTGCCCATGGCCCCATCACAGCAGTTTTGTCACAGTAAGGCCTCATGCACTCGGCCGTTGTTTGGGTCCGCATCTGAGCCGCCGTTTTTGCGGATGTGGACCCATTCACTTCAATGGGGCCGCAAAAGATGCGGACAGCACTCCGTGTGCTGTCCGCATCCGTTGCACCATTCCGTGGCCCCACAAAAAAAATTCAGCATGTCCTATTCTTGTCCGCTTTGCGGACAAGAATAGGCATGTCTACAATGGTCCGCCCGTTCTGTTCCACAAATTGCGGAAGGCACACGGGCGGCTTCCGTTCTTTGCGGATCCGCGGTTTGCGGACCGCAAAAAACGGCACGGTCGTGTGCACGTAGCCTGAAATGTAAATAGTTGTATGTTAAAAAAGTTATAATGTATATATTAAACAAATAAACCCCTAAAATCACAATTTTATTGATATACATTAAAAAAGGTCCCCCTTTTTTTATCTATATCAATAAAATTGTGATTTTAGGGGTTTATTTGCTGGAACATATATGAATTTTTCAACCCCAATATATAAATGCGATTAAACTTAGCTGGAACTTAGTATATATTAAACAACCATTAACTCACTTTAGAATACTTTGGCCAGTAGAAAATATTAGTATATTTTACATATTGTTTTAACTATATGTTTAATCTGTTTTCAACAGTATAAAAAAAAGTGCAGTGGAAGGGACATAAGGCCTCAGACACTGTGTGCAGTAGGCTTCATAGTGACACCATACAATGCTCTGTCTGGTGACATCATTGCTTCTAGAATAGACTAGCTCTGTGCATATAACCCACAAAGTAGCATATGATGCCACATTTTTTTCCCCTTAGAGGAGCAACAGCTCTGTACAAAACGGAGCCATAATGCAAGTTTGTGCTTGAGGCTGAACACTGGCTCAATGGGAAAAGCAAAATAACTGCATGCAAACAGCAGAGGAGGTGTTCAGGGGTCCACAGGGGCTCAAGTACACAACCTTGTACAATGCAGTGTGCAATATGGAAATGTATTGTGCATAACCATATTGATGGTTATCCAATGCATCTAGGTAGCAATAGGCCCCTTTCACATGAGCGAGTTTTCCGAGCGGGTGCAATGCGTGACGTGAATGCGTAGCACCCGCACTGAATCCTGACCCATTCATTTCAATGTGTCTGTGTACATAAGCATTTTTTTTCACGCATCCAGTTCTATATCCTGCATTTTTCACGCAGCCCCCATAGAAGTGAATGGGACTTCAGTGAAAACGCATTGCATCCGGAAGCAGGTTTGGATGCAAAGCGTTTTTCCACTGATGGTTGCTAAGAGATGTTGTTTGTAAACCTTCAGTTTTTTATCACGCATGTGAAAAACGCATCAAAACGCATTGAACGCGCACGGAAAAAACTGAACAACTGAATATAATCGAAGACAAAACTGACTGAACTTGCTTGCAAAATGGTGCGAGTTTCACTGAACGCACCCTGAATGCATCCAGAGCCAATCCGTCACGCTCCTGTGAAAGAGGGCATACAGTCATGTCCAATGGGTCTAGGGGAGAATACTGCCATATTCTAAATAAAATTGCCATATTTTAAATATTTTGCCAAATTCAGAATCTTTACTGATTTGGTACAAACCGCAAATTATTTTTTGTGTATGAGCCCTAAGGCCTCTTTCACACAAAGAATACGGATTAGGTCCGGATGCGTTCACGGTGCATTCAGTGAAACTTGCACCATTTTGCAAGCAAGTTCAGTTGTTTTTCCACGCAATGCAATCCGTTTTGATCGCAATGCAATCCGTTTTCACGCGCGTGAGAAAAAACTGAAAGTTTACAAACAACATCTAGCAACCATCAGTGAAAAACGCATCGCACCCGCACTTGCTTGCGGATGCAATGCGTTTTTCACGCAGCCCCATTCACTTCTATGGGGCCAGGACTGCGTGAAAATCGTAGAATATAGAACATGCTGCGTTTTTCACGCAACACAGAACTGATTCGTGAGAAAAACGCTCATGTACACAGACCCATTGAAATGAATGGGTCAGGATTCAGTGCAGGTGCTATGCGTTAACATCATGCATTGCACCCACGCAGAAAACTGTGAAAGGGGTCTTAGTGTGAAAAAAAAGGGCTTATTAGCCGTTGTGTGGTGAAGTGAGAAAATTGCTGACTTTTTTGGGTTGTTTTAATTTCCTTTTTATTTATTGTTTTGATCTAGTATGTCACACAGAGAAGTGCCAGGCCCTCGCTAGTGTAAAAGGGGCCTAAACGTGTAGATGCATGTGCTTGCATTTGCATTTTAGATTAATGCCTATACATTATTCTAATAATATGTTGCAATTTTATTCAGTTAATTTTATAGACAAATGGATGGGCGATAGATAGGTAGATAGAGAGATAGATAAGGATAGATAGATAGATAGATAGATAGATAGATAGATAGATAATAGACTATATACCTTATGTAATCATACATTTTAGGATACATATACATTCAAGAATTTTATAGCACATATTTAGTCCTGGTAATATTCGCAATATAAATGATTTATTTAAAAGGGATAAAAAACCACTTGAGCGTGCGTTCAGTGGGGGTGTGCTGGAAAAGATAGTCAGGATGAATTGCAGGGATAGCTTCACCATTGTTCTGCAGTGAGGGCTGACACTCGGAGATTTCTCCCAGTCTGTGCCCTCAATGACAGATTTATGATACCCAATAAAACTGGCTTGTTTAAATCCCTAAATCAATCCCTGCGCTCATTATATAAACTTTACCTTTTATCTGCCTAAAATGCTTTGAAGCTCTCACCCAGATGTCTGGCTTTGTGGCCTCTTTCTTTCCTTTTTTTTAGGTGGAGGGGGGGGGGGGGGGGTCGGGTAATATCCATACAGGAAAAACAAATGTTTTATTTTCTTCAGCATCAACCATTGGATATTGTATGTACTCATTTTCTCAATACATAAAACATGAATGGATGGATGGATGGATAGATAGATAGATAGATAGATAGATAGATAGATAGATACTAAGATAAATAGATAGATAGATAGATAGATAGATAGATAGATACAGAGATAGATAGATAGATAGATAGATAGATAGATAGATAGATAGATAGATAGATAGATAGATAGGTGGGTGGTGGGTGGATGGATAGATTAATAGACAGATATTATATAGATAGATATATACTAGATAGATAGATAGACAATATGATATAGATAAATAGATAGGCAGATATGATATAGATAGATAATATATCGATAGATAGATCATAGATAGATAGATAGATAGATAGATAGATAGATAGATAGATAAATAATAGATAGATAGATAGACAATAGATAGATAGGTGGGTGGTGGGTGGATGGATAGATTAATAGACAGATATTATATAGATAGATATATACTAGATAGATAGATAGATAGACAATATGATATAGATAAATAGATAGGCAGATATGATATAGATAAATAGATAGGCAGATATGATATAGATAGATAATATATCGATAGATAACATTGACTGTTGCAGATATATTGTAAAACATTTAGTGCTTTCTTTGCCCCAATGTCACCCTCATGCAGTACAATGAACACACTACTCCTATATACCACATCCCAGCTCCTAGCATAGAAGACCCTGGTGTTTTTGTGGAAGGTCATAGTGGTCCTCTGTGTATGGAAGTGAGACCCCCTCCTCCCCTGTCACGTGATTCATTAAATAATTAATGCAGAGGTTGCAGGATAGATATGTATTCGTCAGGAAAATCGCAGACATGGTCTCCTTGTGTCTGACGTGAAATTCAACTGTCCTTAAAGAACAGCCTATAGCAGATCCAGAGAAGGAGAGGAGAGAGGGAGAGGAGAGGCTGGCATCAAGGAGCGGGATCGGAGCCACACCGGGGGCTGGAGCAGTGTGAGTAGCGGGGATTCCCTCTGTCTGTCTGTGTCCATGTAAATTTATTGGGTCTTATTAATGTTATTGTCGTAAATGGTGACAAATAGTAATCTTCATTTCCTGCCATCCGTCCTGACTCGCAGCTATGTGTGTTTATACCCACAGAGCCGATCAGACAGGGTTTTAAGGTTTATTCCCATACAATGCCCTTGATTTATGACAATAGGGTGTCAGCGCGGTGCATTGTGTGTTTGTGGGAGAGTTGTGTTGTTTATGATGCTGTCCGCACTGAATCATTTCTCAGGATCAGCCTCTGATGAGAATCTCAGCTTTCTCTCCACTCCTATCCAGCAGCATCCCCTGCCACTTAAAGGGACATGGCTGGCCTGGGGTCTAGGGGGGTGGCATGTGTCCTAAAAGAAAGCTGAAAACACTTTCACACACAGGGATAATAAGCAGCTCTGCTTGTGTGGAGAGGACTGTGGATAAAGGGGGTCTCAGGTACCAGCATGCCACCATACACTACCTGCTCCATACAAATACAAGCACTATTCCATTCTTCACAATGAAATCCTGACTGAGCTAGACACACAGGCAGGACAGGTGAGGAGATGTATAAGGGCTCCATGCCATTCAGCATAGGTACCATATACTAGTAAGAACCAAAGGCAGTCATTTCAGGATACTATGGAGCTTGTATTGCGCATATATAGCGTTACACCGCCTCAAATCTCCTTAAAGAGCATTAAAATATATCCTGGTAGTTGAGAGGAAACGCTATCTGTCTATTTATCTATCTATCTATGATCTATCTATTTGTCTATCTATCTTTTATCTATCTGTCTATCTAGCTATCAATTTTTTTTTATCTATTATCTATCTATCTATCTTTTATCTATCTATTATCTATCTTTTATCTATCTGTCTGTCTATCTATCTATCTATCTATCTATCTATCTTTTATCTATCTATCTATCTTTTATCTATCTGTCTATCTATCTATCTTTTATCTATCTATCTATCTATCTATCTTTTATCTATCTATCTATCTATCTTTTATCTATCTATCTATCTATCTATCTTTTATCTATCTATCTTTTATCTATCTATTATCTATCTTTTATCTATCTGTCTATCTATCTATCTATCTTTTATCTATCTATCTTTTATCTATCTGTCTATCTATCTATCTTTTATCTATCTATCTATCTATCTATCTCTAGTTATAATGTTCTACATCTATCTACCTATTATCTGAAGATATATATATATATATATATATATATATATATATATATATATATCCTTTGTGATGAAATCTCAGGTTCTCCCAATACACAGATGTATACTCAATCATATGTACACACGATAAGCAGCTTTTTACAGAACACTCCTAAATGTCGGTGTCTTTATTGTATAAGGAGAGGTTACAGTTGTTGTTTTTTTTTGTTTTGTTTTTGCTTGTCTTGAAGGAATTCATATTTTTATTACTCCTACTATGGAATTGTAGTATTGTTATTGTATTGTTAAGAATGATACTTAGTATGGAAAGTCATATAGGGAGCAATATTATTTATTAAAGTAACAGAAAACATGGAATAGAAAGTCAAAAGAGAGAACAGAACGGTGTGGAGGAAGACAGGAAAGTGAGCAGGGGTATGGGATGTGAGGAGTCTGGTAGGGATGACCAAGTATATAGTATATAAAATGTTGTAAGTAAAGAAGAATTTAAAAAAAGAACATGATATTGAGTAATACTGAGATAAACAGAGGGGTGAGCATGGGGACACAGGAAAAAGTGAGAATTGTTTTAAATAATTCCCTGTGCTGTTGGCTTTGTGTAGTGCTTTATACAGTATACTAGTATGCGTTTTATATGTGGGCTGGTGGTTGTGATGCTGAGTGTATAAAGTGATTAATATATTTTTGGGAGGGGGCGGGGACAATTGGACAACGGATGTTGTCTACTTCGATTTCATTTTTAACTTTTGGATCCTACCTGAAATATATAATGATTCTTCAGCCCATGGAAATGCCATTAAAAACTCTAATGTGAACGCCACCTTAATGTGGCCTTGCATGGTCTGTGGATATTATAGGGCTTTGTGTATGTGAACCTGTAGTGTATGCCATCTGCATTTACTGTATTTACATCTCTTTAAGACATATGCATGGTAGTCTACAGTTTGGAAAAAATACTTCTTTTTGCTGAAAACAAATACATTTTTGTTCAGATGTACACTGCGTGAAGGATCCATCCACAAAAGCATGCACAGAGTCTAATTCCTATCAAAATGCAAGTTATATGGTGGATGTGTGGGTGCACAATGTTTTATGTGGTCAATATGAAGGAGCTAGGAATGCAAGTGAGTATATATTGTAGAAATGTATATCTATGGTATGTACAGTGAAAACAGATACATTGTGTTGTGGATGCAAGTTTGAGTGTGTGTGTAGTGTATACAATGTGTGATGAAATGTGTGTTTTGAGTCGTGACACATGGCACATCAGTGTAGGTGTATTTTATATCTGTTTTGTTAAAGTGTGTCTATAGCATATAAAATATCTGATGGGTTTGATATGGTATGTGCAGGTTCACACTAGCATACTGATGTCCATGTTTTCATGACTGATATGACAAACCCATAGACCCTAAGAGATCCTAATATGGGTGTATTTGACTAGAGCCATGCCAGTTATGACAAATTTTATAGGAACTTATGTTCTTTCCATGTCCATTCCGTTTTTTGCAGACCGTATACAGACCCATTCATTTCAATGGATCAGAAAAAAAAAAAAACGAAAGTTACTCCCTGTGCATTCCGTTTCAGTATGTCCATTCCACAAAAAAAAAAATAGAACATATCCTATTATTGTCCCTTATGCTGCAGATAGCAGCATAAAGACTGACAAAACCCCAAAGGATTCACAGCACATAAATGAACAGTATATAAGATCTTAGGGTGTCTTTTGTCTGTTAGGTTTTCAGATTTTTTTAAATGTTGGTACAGTAGATTATTCTTGTTTTTATGGTTCAATTTGTTTTTATTGAAAAACCATATACATTTGAAAACATACAGTATGAGCTAGTTACATTTGAGTATATGTATTATGTGGGCATTACAATAGTACATATCAAGTCAGTACATAGAAAAAAGAGTTATCAAACATCAATATTAGATGGATGAAGTAGAACAGGGGAAGACAAGACAAGGGATCCAGGATTATTCTTGTTTTTAAAAAGCAAGGCAAACTGGATAGAAGAAAACCATGACACCAGTTGGAACATAGTAAAAAAGCACTTGCATTATTTATTTATTTATTTATTTATTTATGAAAACAACTGATAGCGGAAGATTAGTCCACAGATTCTGCCAGTTTCTACTTCAACTACCACAACCAAAGACATGTTGGAAAAAGTGGTCATGTGTGTTTTGGTGGTTTATGCCTTTTGGGAGTATGTGTGTGTATTTGTGTCCACATTTTTGTGATGTGCATACAGCTGTATGCACTCTTTCCTCTCTCAAGGAAGCATGTGGTTCTTACATTTGTAATTCCTGTGTTTCCAATTACATACAGCATTTCCGTTACATTTGTCACCTCCTTAGCTTTTGGCAAAGGTACAACAAACGGATTTAGAATAGCATAGCGATAATGTGAGGAAAAGAGGGAGTCCTGGTTAATGTTTGATTTACAAGTGCCAAACACAATAGGCCCCTTCTACTTCCAAGAAGAACACAGAGAGCCCGGTGTCTGTATGTCTGTCTATCTATCTATCTATTTATTTAGTCATATATTATTTTATATATATATATATATATATATATATATATATATATATATATATATATATCAATCTATCTATCTGTCTATCTATTTATAATCGATCTATCTATCTATCTATTCATCAATTTTAATATATATATATATATATATATATATATATATATACATATCAATCAATCTATCTATCTATCTATCTGCTCATCTATTTTATTATAAATGTATCTATCGGTAAAAACTGAAGCAAAAATGTGCATAATGTCATAATATTTAAAGTTCACCATTTGATCTTTATTGGTATTGAACTGAAATTATGTAAGACCTCTCACGAAATATGAAAGGAACAAATAAAGGAAAGCACATGATCTATTCTATGTTAACAAGGCAACGGCATTATATATCTTCTAAAACTTCTGAACATAAACTTGTGAGATTTTGAGTGTACAGAAGCTATTTTTTCCACTCTGGTCTCTGATTTCCTGAGGCAAATCAGTACACATGTGTACAAAAATACCACCATACAGCAGGAACATGAAACCGAAGCTTGGTATTTTCGCAGAAAATTGTCTTCCATTAAATTTTCCCTTGCCTCGGAATTATTCTCTTTGCCTCCAGCTAAGTGGAATATTTTTTACCAAGCGGTTCATCTGCTCAGGAATGAAATCTGAGACAAACCACAATGTCCTCAGTGACCTTAATGTAATTGATTTTATCATAAATCACCAAGTTGATGAAGAAACAAAGTTTTCATTGAAGTAAATTGATATTAATGGACTTTTTTTGTAGGAAATTTAAACTACCTTTGTTAAAGCTGTGTGTGAATCTGCTTTTTTTGTTTCTGCTGAGGACTTTACAGCCTGCTGTAAATATTTCCAGCGAATAAATGTACATTCAGACATCGTTTTATGCTTTATAAGGATACAGTTCAGTTTTCTGCGTTATCCACTTATTTCAATGATGATGTGTAACGAGTGTGGTGACTAGTAAGGCTTCAATAATGATCTCCTAATAATGAGACGCCAGAAATTTAAAGTCAATACTTGTCGCTTCTATGAGATCCAAAATAGTCAGGGCTGTGACCTATGGTTTTAGAGACCTTACAAAGAGTCGACATCACAATAAGAACATAGATACCCTGTTAAACATTAACAGCCACAAAGTCTTCTGGTCTGGTTAAAAATTAACCTCCAAATACAGAAGCAAGAGAAAGATCTTAAAGAAATGTCTGCCACAAAATCAGAGCACTTCAAATTACTATTAACTCCATATATGGTAATTACAAAACTTTTCCCATAAAGTTTAGAGGCTGACAGAAGGAAATATAAGTTCCAAAGATAGTGAAAATGTAAAGATTCCAAAACTTGACTCTTGTTCACTTTGCTGAGACTCTTGGACCCTGATTTGAAGCCCACCCTATTCTGGAGGACACCATAAACATTATTGGTCTTTAATGATGGCAGATCTCTGGTGGAAGTGAGTGGGATACAGCCAGGAACTGCTCTTGGCTAGGTTCATATGGAGCGTGGGTGTGAGCCAACCCACCTCCCTTTAGACCCTCCAGCAAAGTGCAGAGTCAGGTTATCACAGAGGACTCCAAGCTTCCAGAAGATGCAGAGCTTTGAAGAATAGACCCTTAAAAGAGGCTGGAATTTTATCTACTTTCCTGTCCTCCTCAATCAAATTCCTTGGTTCAGTTCAGTGGACTCAGGCTTTAACCCACCTCAAGACATTGTCCTGGCCCTGGAGATGAATGCAGACAGGCAAAATCGAAGCCAAAGGGAGACAACACCCACAAAATTTCTGGCACCCTGATCCTTCAACGATCTTTCTTTTTATCTGGTCATCGTTGGGGCGATCAGAGCCATCCACGTGATCAATGTGTCGCTCTGCCACCAATCTCATATCACCAGCAATGAGTCCTCTGCAGGAGAGGTGACCTTTGTGGGAGGTTGGGTGAGGCCCTACATGCAACTGCAAGCACTAAAGTGTCTGTAAGCTCATCCACTGAAGGTGAGTTCATGAATGCATATCATTTATAGTCTGATGATTTCTTTATTTTTTTAACAATTTTTATTTCAGTAAAGTAATTGAAAAGATGCATACTTTAGTAGTTGTACGTAGTTATATGCAGTGATATAATGCACAAATACTGGTTACTTTCCAAAAAACATTATTTTGAGACTTTCTTTCCCCTACCTCCCTCCCTTCCCTTTCCCAAACTCCCCTTCCTCCCATCCCTCCCTTCTCTCAGCACAGTAGTCTATTTTCTAATATTGTCTTAGTGGTATGTTTGGTTCTTCATATTCAATTCATAGAGTGTTATCTGTGGTGTTCTATGTGTGGTTTATCCCTACTCTCCTCTTTTGTCCTTAGAACAATACCATTTAACCATCTATCTGGAGTCTACCCAATCTGTTGGCTTGTTTTTCTAAGAGATACAATGTTGTTAATTGGAATGGTGCTACTATCATTTATATTTCTATCTCTGTTGAGAAACTTCCAATAAAATTTTTAGTCTGATGATTTGAATAGCTATCTGATACAATATTAGTCTTCCTGCTGTCAGGGATGCTGTCTGTGTGTACAGGGATGTATGATTTTAAAGGTTTTGCTACCCAACTCTTGAAACTGTACAACCTCCTCACAGGCTCAGGAATCAGTTGGTTTTCTCTCTTCATAGGTGATAATTTTTCTCATTAATCTAGTAGGGAAATGAATAATTAACTGGACGTGATGGGTTCTGCAGCCTGGTGCCAGGGCCACGTGTAATAAAGAATATATAGCCACCAGCCTCTGCTTTACTGTGCGGAGGTCGCAGTGATTTGTGATGGTTTTACTCAGGGTATAAATGTGCGCTAATAATATTTAAATACCAGTAACTCACAGGCTGCAGAAACATTATAGAGGAGGTTTGCTATATATCACACCAGTCATTAGAAAACCACGTGCCTGGCCCAGAGAATGAGCATCACTGGGTCATATATCAGAATTCCACCTCTCTTTTCACTATGTGCTTCCAGCAAATGCTGTGCATAGCCTAGTAGGCCTCATCTGTCCCTTCTAGCCTGTTTGTGTATACCCTGCAGTGGCCTATTGGTACATACCAGGAATATTCTACATGTCACATATGCTGCAATGATTATTTTTTAGGATTTAGTAACTGTGTATCTCTTTAATTCTACAGGCACCTTCTCCTGTCTACTAGTATTAAAGTTTGATATTTATTGGACACGACTATTAATCTGGTAAGTCCAATGAATTAGTAATTAATATAATATTGATGTGGCTGTATGAACACATTTTGTAGGATGTGAGTTAAATGGTAGAAATATCCATATATTTCCAAACTGAATTTTTTTTTTTTTTTAAACATGCAAGACCTCAATGAGCCTTATAGGCCATTCAGAGCCAGGAGGGCTTAGTTTATTGTATGTAGGAAATTCTCTCTCAATTATCCTCAGTTCCACTTGGCAATCATTACCAGACTACTCACTCAAGTATGAAATACTTTATACTTATGAGGTGAGATACTGATGATGTGTCAGTGACTACTGGTTAGATAAGTTTATAATAAGCTGGGGCAGTCCATACTTCTCTATGGGCTTTATATATATATATATATATATATATATATATATATATATATATATATATATATATATATTTTATGTATCTAAAAACTATTATGGACATTTGGTGCTTTGTATGTATCATAAAGTACTGTACATAAAGTCATGTGATATTCATGTATATACTCACATTAAATATCACTATGTAGGTATGGGGGGCGGGGTCATATACTACTATATGATATGAAAAGATGGAGAACAGTGCAAAACAACATGGGCAACACGTCCACTTTTATTTGGCCAGCAGAATTTGGCCATGAGTTTTAGTTGCACTAGCCAATAGAGAATGGGTTAAGATGTGTATGGCCTACATTTCTGCCCCTCCCAGGAGTCCCTGCAATTGCTAGTGCTTTTGTTGGTGTAATCTCACCATCCTGCCTAAACAGCATACCTTCAAACATAACCCTGAGGGTGGTGTCACACACTGCTTCTTGTTGAAGCTTTTCTGGCAGTTGTTGATGCAACATTTGGAGCCAAAACCAGAAAGGAGTTGGAAAGAAATGGGAAATATAGAGGAAGGACTTCTACTTGTCCTTCACAGCTGGATCCATCCAGTAAATAATAATAAAAAAAAAAAAAAACTCCCATCAAAAACTGCCAAACTGCCACAAAAAGATAGAACTTATGGTATGGAATAGTGTTTTTATTATTATTATTATTATTATTATTATTATTATTATTATTATTATTATTATTATTATTATT
>NC_053394.1:307885235-308055235 GCF_905171765.1 Bufo bufo | reverse complement strand
CATGTGGTCACAATATTTAGTGTTGTACAATAACAAGGCCTCCTGTGACAGAGCGGGAACACACTGTACTGCTGTCTGCAGCCAAATCCAAAAATATGCGTGTAAAAATATATAAAAAATGTGTGTGTATATATATATATATACATATATTATACACACACATTTATATATGTACATATAGAGATATATTTCACACACACACACACACACACACACACACACACACACACACATACATATATATATATATATATATCACACTACACACAATTTATTTTGCTATATAGACATTTTTCGGCTTTTTTTTTTTTTCAGTTGGCCAGCAGCTAGATATTAAGATTTGTGTGTGCATATTATTGTATGTATTGGATATTTCCTTATGCCAGTATACTATAATTTATAACCTATATACTCATAGATAATCTATACTGTATTGTGAACTTTAATTCTTTAGTCCTTTAGTCTTGGATATTGAATGTATAATGTACTGAGTCTATAAGGATATTTAAAAAAGAAAATGCAGCTAAAGATGTTTGGACTACAAAGAAAGATTCAGTGGTGTTTTGTGTGTGTGTGTGTGCTAGTGAGGAATAAAAGGAATTGTGGAGCTGTTTGAGGTCTCCTGGTTGCTCGATTGACCCTCATACATCATAGCACTGGGCTGAGGACAGCAGCTATTATCCTGGATTCTTCTGCCATAGATGAACGCTCCAGGCGCAGGCAGCTTTGCTAGTTTTTCTGGTTTTAAGGATATTTTTATTTGGCAAATAACGAAAGATAAAGAGACAAGGAGAGTTTAAATGTTTATTATGCAAGATTTAGGAATGTATCTGGTAGCCCCAGCATTGTGGAGTGAAAGATTTCTTTTCAGCTCAGGTACATAGTTCTTTGGATGAAATGATGCATTTTACTGATCTTCAGGATTAGAAGCTGCTGGTATAAATGATGTGATTCTAGCCATTCATGAGGATCCTACCATCTCTCAGTTTATATTCGCTCATTATAAATTGTGAAGAAATAATTTGCCGATATTGATACAAATCACAAGAAATAACTGTAATATAATTATAATATTATTTCCATATATTTCGATTACAGATAGGCTTTGGTTTATGGGAAATGGTTTGCAGCCTTCAGAACAGACTATAAATGTGTGCACTGTGGTTTTGTTCTTGTAGGTTGCCTTCAGCAAACACAAAGGATATTCGTGCCAGGTGACTGCGGGGTGCCAATGTTATTCTGTAAGGGTGGGGACACCCTCCGAGTAGGTGACAACACGTTTTGGGGATCCAGGAGATGCAGAAAGCATCCTACTATGACAACCCCACTCTCTTTGGAGGCTACTCCTACCAGGCAGGCGGTCTGGGTTATGAAGGGCCACAGCAGTCTTTTGCGACTTCTTCTCACCTTGACAACGATTTCCAGCGTTCATCTTGCTCCTTGCAATCCCTGGGACACAATGGTCCATTGGCTAAACCTAAAAACATAAACGGAAGCTGCATGCGGCCCAGCCTGGCGCCTGAACACCACCAGGCCTCTTCTCTCTCCCCCCAACCGAATCCCACCGCAGCCCCCAGTAGTAGCAGCAGCGCCCAGTCTGGAGCAAAGTCCTCATCAGTAAAAACACAGGTTCCTTCCAACACAACCAGCAAACAGATCTTCCCATGGATGAAGGAGTCCAGGCAAAACTCCAAACAGAAATCCAGCCCCCCTGCCGCAGGTACAAAAACCACCATACACATATTGCGTCAGTATACCCTATCTCTATTTATTGAGCCGTGCATTGGCACCTGGGAGCAGTCATTTTGTTTTGGGGGGAGGGTGACTATAGTGTTACTCAATGGGATTAGTTTTCAGAAATGCATAAAAACATATTTGCCCCATAATCGTTATTTTATCTCAATTATCTTTCATTAACCTCTACAAACAATGCATATTTTTAATTTGCAAAAGCAGATATTTCAACAAGCTTCACTTTAAAGGTGTAATCACTGTCCTTTTAGTTAATTTTAATACAGTGTGGACAGGGAAGTTAAAAAAAATTGTAATATAGGGAAATATGTTTCTTTGTATTAGAAAACAGGGATCTCTCTTCAGTCTTCAGCGTTTTACTGGGCACTGAAGACGCCTGTGTGTAACATACTGAGGCTTCCAGCCGCCTCCTGTCACTACTCCAGTCCCGTACTATAGACATGTGTCCTATCACTGCCCATCACCCTGCCTATCTGACTGGCTTCTTCAGCGCTCTGAACTGAAGACTGAAGACATACTCTTAAGAAGTTTCCTGTTTTCTAATGCAAAGAAACATCTTTCCTTAATAAAGTATATTACACATTTTTTTTAATGCCACTGTCCCTACACAAAATTAAAAATAAACTGAAAGGACAGCTCCACTTTAAAGTGTTTTATGACTACTTCTATACTTTTTGAATAGTTTAATCAGTTGATATAATTGCTTTTATCCATTCTGAGTTACATTTACTAACTTTGTTTATCTTTTTTTTTTTTTTTTGGTTAACTGAATAATATAATTAATAGAGGGGTAATGCAATGTAATCATTGTATTGTCTATGCTGTACAGTGACAGGAGAATGTGATGCCAGGTACCCCAGGCTGTTCTATGTGTTGTTAGCTATCTGTGAAGAAATAATAATTGAATCATAGATAAAGGTCATAATGCAACTGCCTACACTGCTTGATCAAATCTCCATACAGCAGGGCAGCTTTGGGGGGCAGAGCTCTTAATAAATGCCAGGCTTATGAAGTGCAGACTAATGTGGGAAAGGCCAGGTCTGGGCAAAGCGTGTTAGAGAATTTATTATGGAATGATGCTTTCAATTTCTGAGTGTAGTAATTATCTTTTATTTCATTTTGAAGCGGCAGAGAGCTGCAGTGGTGACAGGAGCCCCCCGGGTTCCTCTGCCTCCAAGAGAGCACGCACAGCCTACACCAGTGCACAGCTTGTGGAGTTGGAGAAGGAGTTTCACTTTAACCGCTACTTGTGCAGACCCAGGAGGGTGGAAATGGCAAATTTGCTCAATCTCAGTGAGAGGCAAATCAAGATCTGGTTCCAGAATCGCAGAATGAAGTATAAGAAGGATCAAAAGGTAAAAGGGATGTCATCATCCTCAGGAGGACCTTCTCCAACTAGCACTCCACCTCTGAGCATGCAATCCTCTGCAGGCTACCTTGGCTCCATGCACTCAATGACTGCAAACTATGAGGCACCTTCCCCACCTCCCTTTAATAACAAACCCCACCAAAATGCCTACTACCAGACCCCAGCAAAAGGTTGTCCTTCCCAACAGAAGTATGGAAACACGGCCCCAGAGTATGACCACCATGGCTTACGAGGGAATGGAGCCAACTATGTCTCTCCTAGTATGCAAGGGAGCCCAGTGTATGTTGGGGGGAACTATGTGGATTCCGTGCCAGCACAAGGCCCTTCTATGTATGGTCTTAACCACCTTGCACACCAGCCCAATAACATGGACTATAATGGTGCCCCTTCCCTGCCAACCAGCCAGCATCATGCACCTTGTGAACCCCACCCAACTTATACAGAGCTCTCATCGCATCAACAGGGAAGGATCCAGGAAGCCCCCAAACTGACCCATTTGTGATTCAATGAGGAAATATTTTGACTATAGGGGGCGCTGAGCGAAGACACGGCCTAAGAATCAACAAGAAGCATTTGTGTTGATCTGTTATTGTAATATATTTTATTTTTTACATTTTATTTTATTTTTTACATTTTGGATGTTACAGGATTCTAATGTGTACTGTAATGTAACTACAATATAATCAATACAAGTGCTTCTGAAGGCTGTGTTGTTGCCTGCTGGGGAATAATGTATTGTTAGTATTATGTTGTATGGAATAATATTGGTCGACATCATTGGCATTTGTTATTCCTATCCACTTGTAGCCCTCTAGCAAGTAGTATAAGAAATATTTTTTTCAAAACCCACTTGGTCAGCAATAGGCTTGGACATATAGTAGATCTGAAAGATCCTGGATCATTTAGTTTGTATACTCCATGTATGCCCATAGCTGATCACATGTTTATTGTTCTGTAAGATCAAGTAACAGGAGGAATATCCCTTTGTCGTGGTAGGAACCTAGGCCTTAAGATCAAAAGAACAATGTGCTATCTAGATCATTGATTTTTTGGTGTTCAATAATTGTAGGCCTTTCCTGAAGGCAAAAAATAAATAAATCTCAGTCTCGTCTTATCGTGAATACAGGGTATATAGTATACTATACTGTACTATACTATACTAGGAGATGTCTGCTCACCAATCTAAGCACAGTGTCTGCTGTCTGTGCGGACATCTCGCTTGCACTTCCAGTTTACAAGGGTGAGAGCAGCTCAGAGGCCCAGCTCATTCAAACCTGGATTGCCAGGCTTGTGTGACCATGGGTAGAAATATTTATTAATGCTGCTTATGGAATCCGTTGATACAAGTATTTTTTCCCCTCAATTTTGTATTATTTATCCAGCATATTAACGTATTTATGAAATTTAAGAAGGAAAAAAAAATGTACTTTTTGTATTTTCTTGTTCTAAAGGTTGTGTTTCCCTGTCATCGTAAAATATTGCCTATTTAATTCTAGTATTTTAGAGAGATAGTTTGTTTTCTTGTACTAATGGGTAATGTAACTACTCCTACCGGAGGCATGGGAAGACTCATCCAGCTGTTATTGTCTAGCCATGAATAGGGAGGCTGCACAAAACCCTCTGGAGAACTCTTTGTTCCTTGTAGGCCATTTTATTTGCAAAAAAAAATGTCTGTTATATATAAAAAAAAAAAAAAGAACAATCCTGGAATAAACTTTGTGTTATAAAATCTGCTAGTTCAGTTCTTGGGACAGACTGGGGACAGTTACCAGACACCCTGCACAAGATTCTGTATATGTTTGAATGTACAAGGAATGTCAATGTTTGTTCTTAATTATTTAGCTGTCTGTATGGAATCTTCTCAGGTTAGGGAACATATATGAAAAAGCACAGGCCCAGGCCTTCTGCTGATTGCATTTCCATGGGTTTCTTCTAGGCAAATATATAAAACACGCAGGAAGAGAAGGGGAGGTGGAAACTAATAAATATATATATTTAGAGCTAAAGCTGAAAATGCTGGAAACATATTAGAAGGGATTGAACCATATTTATATGCAGGATTGTTTCTCTTGGACATAACATTAATCTTATGCATAAGCAAGAAGTCCGGATGCTTGTTTGTTCTGGGGACGTAGATAATAATAATAATAATAATAATAATAACAATAATAATAATTATTATTATTTATTTATGCCAATATTCAGGTTATATTCAGTCTGGCAATCAGGGAAAACAATGCAGGGATTAACATAATAGAAGAGAGAAATTAAAAATGGGACAACTATGAAAACTAAAACTGCATAACAAAAACAGAGAGGATTATTGGGATTGTAGAAGGAGAAAGGGAGAAAGTGAGAATCTCAGGTACAGCTATAACATTAGGGGAAATATGGGTTCTAGGAGGTAAAAACCTTCACACTAGTACAAATGAACGCATACAGCAGGAAACATGCGGAGACAATTGCTCAGTACAAATGTAACGTTTAATGTACAGAATTTAATGCAAACGAGTCACAAATGACTGTATTCTCCCCACAATCATAGATCTGTTGTTGTGTAGTCTGGGTCTATCCATGGCAGAAGATATATTATTGCCTGTTCTTGCTTCAATTCTCATTAAATCGGTGTCAAATGTATTTCTCAAGCAGTACAGACACAAACCAGTCTGTACATTAAATTACACGTATTTGGTCTTGGCTGTTACAGAAGAACATTTGAAAAGTCCAGCCCGGCTGACAATGGATCAGTGTATTCCAGATAAGAGCCTGCGAACTCCTTTCCTGCACAATAGAATGGACGCCATGTTTATCTGCAAGGAAAATGGCGATTCGATGAGGACGGAGGAAAGCATTGTGTGGTCCCAAGCCCCCACAGTTCTACCAAACCTGCAAGAACATTATACGTGGTTAAAACGGGATTAGAGCAAAGGGGAAAAAAATACGGACATGAAATTGACAATAAGGGAACTAGACAAAAAATATATCCTGGAAAAATATATGTTCCTATGTTCTTTGTCTGTCTGTATCTATGTATCTCCTATCTATACATCCCTCACATCTATGTTGTATACCTCGAAGCTTATTAGTAGTTGGCTAGTATCTGTGCATTTAGTGCTATGTGCAGCCTTCCTATGTTTCTATTTTCTATCTATTTCTCTCTCTCTCTCTCATATCTATCTATCTATCTATCTATCTATCTATCTATCTATCTATCTATCTATCTATGTCCTATCTATCTCTCTCTCTCTCATATCTATCTATCTATGTCCTATCTATCTATCTATCTATCTATCTATCTATCTATCTATCTATCTATCTATCTATCTATCTATCTATCTATCAAATGTGTCTTGCATGCTTACATAAATAATATAAATACACAATACACATACAATGCTTACATTTAAATATGTTACATAAGCACACAACACATATACACACACACATGTACACACACAAACACACACATATGCATACACACACAGACACATACACACATTTATATACACATACACACACACACATACACACACACACACACACACACAGACACACACACACACACACATATACATACACACACATATACACATATACACATACATATACACACACACACACACACAGATACATATACACAAATACTCACACACATACATACATACATACATACATACATACATACACACACACACACACACACACACACACACACACACACACACACACACACAGATTCTTACCTCAGGTTTCATGTGTGGCACCAGATGGAGCAGCCTCATCAATACTCTACACAAATGTATTGGGACCCTAACCCCAGCCACCCCCCACCAAAAAATATACAAAGTATTTTCCACGGGGTCCTGTAAACGCAGCAGGTTTGGTTCCAGGGTGGAAACACTGGCTTCTGCTTTCCATTTTCTGCTCTGAAATATGAGAAGGTAATCAAGAACTTATATAAAACATATTACAGAGTCCCTCTGTGCTGTTAATGTGTGAGGCTCCTCTTGTTATGGCCACCTCATCCTCACTGAGCTTTGCCAGGATTCTTCTAACTGTACACCCACCACCCACACAGATTTTTCAGGAACAAAAGTTTCCATGCTACGACCACCACCAGCCCAGCACCGAGCTGCCCAGAGCCTCATTCACACAGACTTTTTTTTATTCGTTCAGATTTTTCAGCCTTCTTTGGGTTTATGCCTCAGTTTCCTGATGAAGATTTTGCTTTGGTTTCTCTGGACGTTCCCCATATTCTTCGTCAGAAAAGGAGGAATTTTGGAGCTGCCACTGGCCCCTTCACACTGGAGATTGATCACCCCTCAGGAATCTGGGACTCTCCAGCCTCTTGACTAGGATTTACTCCTCACTCAGGGTTTCTCACTCTTCTTGGAGATTTCTTTTCGCTCCTACAGTTTTATTAGCTTCTTTTGCTGTGTTTTTAATCCTAAACCTGATGGGGAACACTAATTCCTCTCCAGATGGCCGCCTTCCTGATGCCTTCCCTCCAAGTTCTTCTGTACACACCTCCATACTTCCCCCTCCTGAGACCTATATTGCCAAATAATAAATGCAGAATACATACAGCAGATTTGGGAAGCCCTCACACATTTTATAGGAATTAATTCACAGTGATCATGCACTTTTTTTTTTTCCAGCAGGCCTTCTATTCTATTGGGCAGCTTGAGTCACGTGACCAGGAATTGGCTGTAAGTCGCCCGGGCTCCAGTTTTAATACAGCAGGGTCCCCCCCTACGTCTGATTTATCAGCAATATACAATAATAGGGCCTCGGGAAATATTGGGACCCTAATATTTGCTCTCCCACCCATAGGCTGGCCATGAATTTTGAATTTGAGACTGAGATCGGGTTTATAAACAGCCAGCCTTCGCTTGCAGAGTGCCTGACGTCCTTCCCTGCTGTCCTGGAGACATTTCAAACTTCATCAATCAAGGACTCGACATTAATTCCTCCTCCTTTTGAACAAACAATCCCTAGTCTGAATCCGGGATCCGGCAGCCAGCCCAGGACCAAGAGCCAAAAACGCTCAGATCATGGCCTGGTCCACCAGCCTATGCATCAGCCTGGCCATTTGGCTGCAGAGTTCCCCTGGATGAAAGAAAAGAAATCGGGCAAGAGAAGCAACCAAGGATCTCCTCAAGCTCCCTTGTCAGCTCAGGAGGCTGTAGGAGGCTCCCCGGCAGGTCTGTCTTTTTGGAGAGAGGGGTGTTATTTTGTGTTGTATGTATCATTCATGGCAGGGCTGTATACACAGGATTTGTATGCCGCTGGAACATGTGTACAGGGCAAGGAAGCGGTGGGCGTCTGGGGGGTCGGCTCGGTAGTAGCAGGAGCCTGGGGGGTCCGCTAGTAACCTGAGCCTGGGGTGTCGGCCGTGTAGTAGCAGGATTAGCGGTGTCGGCAGTGCAGTAGTAGGTGCCTGGGGGGTCGGCAGTGTAGTAGCAAGAGCCAGTGGTGTCGGCAGGGTAGTAGCAGAGGCAGGGGTGTCGGCAGGGTAATAGCAAGGGCAGGGGTGTCGGCAGGATAGTAGCAGAGGCAGGGGTGTCGGCAGGGTAATAGCAAGGGCAGGGTTTTTGGCAGGGTAGTAGCAGGGGCAGGGGTGTTGGCAGGGTAGTAGCAGGGGCAGGGGTGTCGGCAGGGTAGTAGCAGGGACAGGAGTATTGGCAGGGTAGTAGTAGAAGCCAGCGCAATGTAAACTCTAGGCATTTATGAAGATGGCACCAAAAGTCAGAATACCAATTGTAATGTACGGACTTAGGGAAATGTAACCATCCTTCTTCCAGATGCCTAGAGGTAGAGCTCCTTAGCTAGTGAATTGCTGTACTGCTAGAGGGTTAAACGACTGATTTTCTCTCCAGAACCGGCCGGGATCCAGGACACCAGCGGCGGCTCCAGGAGGTTAAGGACAGCCTACACCAACACCCAGTTACTGGAGTTAGAGAAGGAATTCCACTTTAATAAGTACCTGTGCAGACCCCGGCGAGTGGAGATTGCGGCTCTGCTGGATCTGACCGAGAGACAGGTCAAGGTTTGGTTTCAAAACCGCAGGATGAAGCACAAAAGACAAACGCAACACAAAGACCAGCAGGATGGAGAGCTGACCTTCTCCAATTTAGAAGACTGCGACGATGGGGACGAGAGTCCATCTTATCAGCAAGGATTAGACAGTAACGACTCCTTGAGGGAGACAGACCCTTACACTTCCGAGACCCACAGCACCCAGCCACGTCCTTCAGGCAAAGAATCCGATCCAAGAAGCCCCCTGTATCCAACACCCACAAGTGAGACTGAGGCAGGGGCAGAGGTGGGTTGCATGGACAATGTGCTCTCAGAAAGCGAGGACAATTCCTTATTGTCAGAGCTGACTTTATTCTCTGCAGACTCCTGCCTACACATTTCAGATGGCTCCCTCCATAGTCCCGTCCTCTTCTCCCAGGAAGATATCGACTTTCTCACTAGCACACTTTGCAGCAAAGATCTCCACAATCTAGACTTTTAAGTTGTTATTATTATAATTATTATTGCTATTATTATTATTATTTGGTGGTGTCAGCCTCTGAAACGAGAGGATATCATTTCGATATGTTCCATGTATTTGTTTATTTATTTATTTATTTTCGAACGTCTTCTGAGGTTCTTGTTTATTGTTATTCTCATGCATCTCATTATTTATTTATTTTTAAAATTTTGGGATCGACAATTTGAAAATGATCAGGATTAGAATTTAATAAGTGGATTTTTCAATGACTTTAGTGACGTCTCAGGAAATCGGAGGTTGGTTTAGATCTATTAGGCCCAAGGCTTAAGTGATAGAGTATTTATTTGAGGTTTATTAGCTATTTTATAATTATTTATTTGACTTTATTTTCATAGATGAAATGTATTTATAATATTCCGTGTGCAGTTTTGACACGTTAATAAAAACAATTATTCTGAGGCTTTATGTATTTCATTATTTAAATACCCGATACATAGTGTATACTGTAATGGCCGCTCGACAGCAGATGGTGTAGTTTTTATATATATCACACGTAAATATAATATTCGTAAGTGCACATTTCAATTGACAATAGATTTTTTACAAGCAATTAAATTTAGATTTATGTCTGATTTGTCGCCAAACATTCGCACAGCTGATGCATAGATTTCTTTTTAGTGCAAATACAGGGATTTTATAGATATGCTCGTCTCATTTTTTGGAAGTAAATATTGTATATGAAAATATAACTTTCTTTCAACAAGACACGTCGCCTGTTGTGATGATGATAATAACTATGGACTCGATATGTACATTTTAAGAATTAGCATTATAAAGGCACAGAGTAGAAGTAGCCAGGAGATGAAAGCTTTCAAAATGGCGCTGCCTGTGGAGGCCAGCAGACAATAAGCTGCCACGCACACACCCTACACACAAATACATACACACACAGTATTATATGGCAAGTAAATCACACTCTTTTTAACACACACACACACACACACCCTTGTATGCCAAGTAAATCACAATCTTTTTAACACACACACACACACACACACACACACACTATCATATAGAAAACACACACACACACTTGTATGCCAAGTAAATCACAATATTTTTAACACACACACACTACTATATAACACACACATTATTATATGACAAGTAAATCACTCTTTTTAAAACACACACACACACACACAATTTTATAACACTCACACACATCCCTACACACACACAATTAAATAACACACTATTATGACACACACACACAATTATATAACACACACACAATTAAATAACACACTATTATGACACACACACACAATTATATAACACACACACTATTTTATAACACTCACTCACATCCCTACACACACACACACACACAATTATACAACACACTATTTTATAACACACACACACAATTATATAACACACACACACTATTTTATAACACTCACACACATCCCTACACACACACAATTATATAACACACACTATTATATGACACACACACATCCCTATACACATACATACATACATACATACACACACACATCCCTACACACATACATACACACACACACACACACACACACTATTTTATAACACTCACACACATCCCTACACACACACAATTATATAACACACACTATTATATGACACACACACATCCCTATACACATACATACATACATACACACACACATCCCTACACACATACATACACACACACACACACACACACACACACACACTATTTTATAACACTCACACACATCCCTACACACACACAATTATATAACACACACTATTATATGACACACACACACATCCCTACACACATACATACATACATACACACACACACACACACACACACACACACACACACACACACACACACACTCTCTTTTTAATAGTAAATTCGGCAATTTGGCAAAATGCAACAGAGCTGATGGCAGGATGCCAGCTGTGAATTGTGGGGCCTTTTACTGGAGATGGGGGAGATGCGCTGTTCTTTTGAGGGTCCAGTTTTTGACAATCTGGGAAGCACAGTAAGGGCTCATTCACACGAATGTGTGCTGCCCGTTGCCGTATTGCGGACCGCATTTGCGGATCCGCAATACATGGGCACCGTTTTGTGTGCATTCCGCTTCACAGATGCGGACCCATTCACTTGAATGGGTACGCAAACCCGGAGATGTGGAACAGAAGCATGGAACGGAACACTACGGAAGCACTACGGAGTGCTTCCTGGGGTTCCGTGCCTCCACACCGCAAAAAGATAGAACTTGCTCTATCTTTTTGCGGAACGGATGCGTCCACGATCCCCATGCGGCTGGGCCACGGTCAGTGTCCGTCCATTGTGGACCGCAATTTGCGGTCCACAGCACGGGCACGGGCTTCACACGGTCGTGTGAACAAGCCCTAAACCTGAGTCTACACAACATCTGTGCATAAAATATTAATAGCCTTCAAATAACCCCCTAGAGATACATTTTATCATACAGATATGCACAGGCCTGGTGTAAAATGTTTATATTATAGCAGAATTGAGGCATTCCTGTCTATTCACATCTCACATAAATTGTACTGATGTATTTACCTCCACAGAGCATATATCAAGGTGCTCAGCTGGCTGCATTACAATCACTAGATGGTAAAAAGGCTGCATATAACACCAAATGCACAGAACTAGCTAGTTAATAATCATAAACTTCGGGGAATACAACATAGATGTGAGGGATAGATAGATAGATAGATAGACAGATAGAAGATAGATAAATATATAATAGATAGATAGATAGATAGATAGATAGATAGTTGGCTGATAAAGATAGATAGATAAATGGTAGACAGACAAAAGACAGATAGATAATTCATGGATATGACACACAGATATAGATAGATAGATAGATAGATAGATAGATAGATAGATAGATAGATAGATAGATAGATAGATAATGGATAGATAATAGATAAAAAGATAGATAGTTGGTTGATAAATATAACTAGATAAGTAATAGACAGATAGATAATAACTCATGGATAAGATATATACAGATAAAGATAGAGACATATAGATAGATACATAGATAGATAGATAATTATATTAATAATTAATGAGTAAGATATAGCTAGATAACCGGTAGACAGATATGAGATAGATAGATACGGTAGATAGATAGAAAGAAAGATAAATGAGGATAGAAGATAGAGATTATAATTGATGGATACAATATAGCTAGATGACTGGTACACAGAAGAGATGTAGGCTAAAGATATTTAGATAGATAGACAAAGCTATTAATAATTGAGGGATACGATATAGCTAGATAACCAGTAGACCAATAAGAGATATATAGACAGATAGATAGATTAAAATATTAGTAATTGATGGATACAATATAGCTAAATGAGTGGTAGACAGATGAGATAGGTAGATAGATATACATATATAAGTGCTAGACAGAAAAACTGTAGATAGATATGACAAATATTTTGATAAATATAGATTTCATAACTAATACCAATGCAGGTGTCACTGCCACAGTGACATAACAGTCTAAAGGGCCCCTTCACATATGTCCAGAGATCCGGTTCAGTTCCTCTCAGGCATTTTCACACGGAAGAAGAACTGAATTGGATCTCTGGACAAATGTGAACTGAAGCCAGAACCAATCCCTTAGTTTTCTATGGAATCATTCTCATGCATTTGGTGCATCAGTTGTTATGCAGATAGAACAAGTAGTGCCAGACAGAACAGCGCCGCATGCTCAGTTTTTATGTCCGGCGCTATCAGTGTATAGATGCCCGATCTGTGCACTGAAGTGCAGTACACATATATTAGTTGTGTCTGGCTCCAGGCCTAAAGAGGCTGGCAGGACACAACATATACAGTCAGGTCCATAAATATTGGGACATCGACAAAATTCTAACATTTTTGCCTCTATACACCACCACAATGGATTTGAAATGAAACAAACAAGATGTGCTTTAACTGCAGACTGTCAGCTTTAATTTGAGCGTATTTACATCCAAATCAGGTGAACGGTGTAGGAATTACAACAGTTTTCATATGTGCCTCCCACTTGTTAAGGGACCAAAAGTAATGGGACATAATAATAATCATAAATCAAACTTTCACTTTTTAAGACTTGGTTGCAAATCTTTTGCAGTCAATTATAGCCTGAAGTCTGGAACGCATAGACATCACCAGACGCTGGGTTTCATCCCTGGTCTTCAGTTCTTGCTTGTTCTTGCGACATTTTCCCTTCAGTTTTGTCTTCAGCAAGTGAAATGCATGCTCAATCGGATTCAGGTCAGGTGATTGACTTGGCCATCGCATAACATTCCACTTCTTTCCCTTAAAAAACTCTTTGGTTGCTTTTGCAGTATGCTTTGGGTCATTGTCCATCTGCACTGTGAAGCGCTGTCCAATGAGTTCTGAAGCATTTGGCTGAATATGAGCAGATAATGTTGCCTGAAACACTTCAGAATTCATCCTGCTGCTTTTGTCAGCAGTCACATCATCAATAAATACAAGAGAACCAGTTCCATTAGCAGCCATACATGCCCACGCCATGACACTACCACCACCATGCTTCACTGATGAGGTGGTATGCTTAGGATCATGAGCAGCTCCTTTCCTTCTCCATACTCTTCTCTTCCCATCACTCTGGTACAAGTTGATCTTGGTCTCATCTGTCCATAGGATGTTGTTCCAAAACTGTGAAGGCTTTTTAGATGTTGTTTGGCAAACTCTAATCTGGCCTTCCTGTTTTTGAGGCTCACCAATGGTTTACATCTTGTGGTGAACCCTCTGTATTCACTCTGGTGAAGTCTTCTCTTGATTGTTGACTTTGACACATATACACCTACCTCCTGGAGAGTGTCCTTTATCTGGCCAACTGTTGTTAAGGGTGTTTTCTTCACCAGGGAAATAATTATTCGGCCATCCACCACAGATGTTTTCCGTGGTTTTCCGGGTCTTTTGGTGTTGCTGAGCTCACCGGTGCATTCCTTCTTTTTAAGAATGGTCCAAACAGTTGTTTTGGCCACGCCTAATGTTTTTGCTGTCTCTCTGATGTTTTTTTTTGTTTTCTCAGCCTAATAATGGCTTGCTTCACTGATAGTGACAGTGCTTTGGATGTCATCTTGAAAGGTGACAGCAACAGATTCCAAATGCAAATAACACACTTGAAATGAACTCTGGACCTTTTATCTGCTCATTTTAATTGGGATAATGAGGGAATAACACACACCTGGCCATGGAACAGCTGAGAAGCCAATTGTCCCATTACTTTTGGTCCCTTAACAAGTGGGAGGCACATATGCAGACTGTTGTAATTCCTACACCGTTCACCTGATTTGGATGTAAATGCCCTCAAATTAAAGCTGACAGTCTGCAGTTAAAGCACATCTTGTTTGTTTCATTTCAAATCCATTGTGGTGGTGTATAGAGCCAAAAATGTTACAATTGTGTTGATGTCCCAATATTTATGGACCGGACTGTATATCTGAAGCAGGTCTAAAGCCAAATACACATTGAATAGCTGTTATTCAGCCAACAGCAACAGTATCTCTCCGACTCCCTTGTGGCTTTCACATACAGCTTTCACTCGGCCGAACATGTAAGTATTCTATGGGGACAGAGGAGGAAGCCACTGCCATACACTTATCTCCCTGGAGAACAAAAGGATCGGGTGAAAATATAAATTTTGTCTGATGGTTCTCTCCCCCAACATCATCTTTCATGAACTACCCACACACATTAGTGTGTCCACTGAACCCACCACAAACAACGAGTTCAGCCAACAAATGACTAATGTGTATGGCCATCTTAAAGGGGTTGTCTCATCCCAGACAATGGGGGCATATAGCTAGGATATGCCCCCAATGTTTTACCACCACTGGGACCCGCACTTATATCGGGAACAAAGCCCGGCAACCTGGTGGCTGGAGGACTCCGGTCCGGCCACCACCAATCTCTCTCCCCATAGCGGCCACTGCTCTCATTCACTTCTATGGGCCCGACAGAAATAGCCGAGCCAGCGCTCGGCTATTTTCGGCAGCCCCATAGAAAATGAACGGATGAAGGGTGTGCATGCGCAGCACGCCCTCCACCCCTTTCGGGGCTCCGTACTCAGTAAAAGGGCAGGTCCCAGCGGTGGGACTCACACCTATCAGACAATGGGGGCATATCCTAGCGATATGCCCCCATTGTCTGAGATGAGACAACCTCTATAAGTCCCAGGGCCAAACACAGTTCTGTGATCTAACCAGATGAGGCAAAGTATCAGTTTGGATCAAATGTGGAGAACTGGTAGAAGTAATGAATGTGGTTGTGGGGATCCAGGCTGCTAGGGATCTCCATGGGCAGCTCATTACAACAGACAGTGGGTTGAATGTCAGATAGGGTTCAGAGAGAACTTGGGTTATAACTGGGGTCAGCCTTGATGGATATGTCACTACAGAGCGAACAGCTTTAGATTAGATCATAACCCCCCCAGAAGCCTAAGGCCCCTTGCAGACAAGCGTGAGCGGATTAGGTCTGGATGCGTTCAGGGTGCATTCAGGAAAACTCACACCATTTCGCAAGCAAGTCCATTCAGTTTAGTATGCGATCGTGGTCAGTTGTTCAGTTTTTATCGCGCGGGTGCAATACGATTTAATGCATTTTGCACGCGCGTGATAAAAAACTGAAGGTATACAAACAACATCTCTTAGCAACCATCCGTGAAAAACGCATTGCATCCGCACTCGCTTGCGGATGCGATTTTCACACAGCCCCATTTACTTCTATGGGGCCAGTGTTGTGTGAAAATTGCAGAATATAGCAATTTTCATACAATGCACAAGTGATGCGTGAAAACCAACGCTCATGTACACAGACTTATTGAACTGAATGGGTTCGAATTCCATGAGGACGCAATGCGTTCGCATCACGCATTGCACCTGCGCGAAATACTCGCTCGTGTGAAAGGGGCCCAACTATGAATTACAAAGAGAGAGACTATTTATGTGGTTGGATTTATGTGGTTTAACGAGGTTAGGGCCTGACTCTAAATACTACCAAGAAGTATTAAGCCCCTTTCACACGAGCGTGACGGATTAGGTCCAGATGACGTTCTGGGTGCGTTCAGTAAAACTCGCACCATTTTGCAAGCAAGTTCAGTCAGTTTTGTCTGCAATTGTGTTCAGTTGTTTAGTTTTTTCTGCGCGAGTGCAATGTGTTTTGATGCATTTTTCACATGCGTGATAAAAAACTGAAGGTTTACAAACAACATCTCTTAGCAACCATTACTGAAAAACGCATTGCACCCACACTTGCTTCCAGAAGCAATGCGTTTTTCACTGAAGCCCCATTTACTTCTATGGGGCCAGGGCCGCGTGAAAAATGCAGAATATAGAACATGCTGCGTTTTTCACGCAACGCAGAACTGATGCGTGAAAAAAAACGCTCATGTACACAGACCCATTGAAATGAATGGGTAAAGATTCAGTGCGGGTGCTACGCGTTCACGTCACGCTTTGCACCTGCGCGGAAAACTCGCTCGTGTGAAAGGGGTCTTAGGCATCATGCACACAACTGTATGTATTTAGCGGTCCCCAAACAAGGATCTGTAAAATGCGGATGACAGCCATGTTGCATCAGTTTTTTTTGCGGACCCACTGACTTCAATGGGTCCGTGGTCTGTATTTTTGACCAAGTATAGGACATGGATGATCCGTGTGCTTTCTGCATCTGTATGTCCATTTCCTAAACAGATAAAACATTTCCTATACTTGGCCTCAAAATTTGGACCATGGACCTATTGAAGTAAGTGGGTCAGCAAAAAATGCAGATGCAGATCTGGAATTTGCAGGCTGCAAAATACAAATGGTTGTGTGCATGAGGCCTAATGTAATATTGGATATAGGCGATCATAGGGTTTGCCGGGTATTGTTAGCCTGGGCAAAAGGGCAAGCATTTTGGGAGTCATTTACAAACAGGTATACACCACCTTTTGGTATATATCTGTCGCAGATTGCAGTGCAAAGTTTATCTGCAAATTTTCCCCACTCACGCAAGGTCTAAAAAAGTGGGCATGCCGTTGGTCCGCGGGCATGGCGTCGCCTGTTTTAGGCATAGAAAATAGTCTAAACCTAGACCAGCAAGGGAGCTGTCGTAGATTAAGACAGGCGGTGGATACGCTGAAGGTATGTAGAGGTCGGCACCTCTACATAAATTAGGTGCATCCACTGCCAGCTAAAGGGGTATTAAGACCAGTCTAAAACATCGGTCTTAATAAATTACCCCCATTGTTCTAGGACAAGCAGTAGATGGCCAGCTGCATTTTAATAATATTAATAGGTGTATTTAAGAAAATAGAGAAGTAAGGTTGGGGGTGTTCCAATGTGTAAACATGGTGTGCTTAAAAGAGAGTTGATTATGGTGAAACTTTATTTCCCAGATGCAAATATTGACATTTTATCGACAGAAACCTTTAACAAGCAACTGGTCACACTGTAATGACTTTCTACAGTTACTGGGCGCTAAGATGCCATTCAGCAATCAATTTCCCTCCTACTCAATGGACTTAATGTGCGACCTCCTATTGACTGCACCAGGACAACTTACCATGAGAGATGCTGGCGTCCAGTCCCAGGTGAACCCTGGCGATATGACATCTTACAGCAGTATCAATATACAGAAGAACTATTCTTTTAATTCTATTTTGTGGAAAAATGACATTAGTGTGTGGGAAAAAGGAATGAGTATAATTTCCTCCTTACCATTTGGAATTGGAATTCACAGCAATTATGTTTATTTACAGCTTTGTTTTACCACGTGCGTGCGTTGGATTACTGAAGTTACAAGCATTGGAGAATATTGGGGGGAATTTATCACACCCTGCACTCCAGAAGTCTGGCTTCAAAAAGTCGCAAAATAGGAGCTTTGCCATTTTTGTGTCTCTTGAAAAAAAAATTCAACTTTTTACATTTTTACACCATTTGCTCCAGTTAGTGAGTTCCACTCCATATTTATCACTTACACTTTTGAAAAAAAGTTCACAAGCTCACTCTAGTACGGGGAAAACTGGAGTAACATTTCTAGACAAAGGGGGAGACTTATCATAGACCAGTATTTTACAGTCCTGATCAAAAGTTTAAGACCACTTGAAAAATGGCAAAAAATCATATTTAGCATGGCTGGATCTTAACAAAGTTCCAAGTAGAGCTTCAATATGCAACAAAAAGAAATGGGAGTGAGACAAAACATTTTTTGAGCATTCAATTTAATGAAAACAACAAATAAACTGAAACAGTCTGTTTTTCAGCTGATCAAAAGTTTAGGACCACACCTCCAAAAAATACCTAACCCCCCCCCCCCCAAAACAGAAATCCAACTTCCAAACATGAACTCAGTAATGAGTAGCTCCGCCGTTATTGTTTATCACTTCAAAATTTCTTTCAACATGCTTGATGCAAGCGTTTCCATGAGGTGAGTGGGAACATTTCTCCAAGTGGTGAAGACGGCCGCACGAAGGCCATCTACTGTCTGGAACTGTTGTCCATTTTTGTAAACTTCCCTTGCCATCCATCCCCAAAGGTTCTCAATTGGATTTAGATCAGGGGAACACGCAGGATGGCCCAAAAGAGTGGTTTTCTCCTGGAAGAAGTCCCTTGTCCTGCGGGCATTGTGTACTGTAGCGTTGTCCTGTTGAAAAACCCAGTCGTTACCACACAGACGAGGGCCCTCAGTCATGAGGAATGCTCTCTGCAACATCTGGACATAGCCAGCAGCCGTTTGACGCCCCTGCACTTCCTGAAGCTCCATTGTTCCACTGAAGGAAAAAGCACCCCAGACCATTATGGCGCCCCCTCTACTGTGGCACGTAGAAAACATCTTAGGTGGGATCTGCTTGTCATGCCAGTAACGTTGGAAACCATCAGGACCATCAAGGTTACATTTTTTCTCATCAGAGAATAAAACTTTCTTCCACCTTTGAATGTCCCATGTTTAGTCCAAACGAGCAGTTCTGTTGCGTTCAAGGAGACGAGGTCTTTGAATATGTTTTTTGTTTTTGAAGCCCTTCAGTCTCAGATGCCGTCTGATGGTTATGGGGCTGCAGTCAGCACCAGTAAGGGCCTTAATTTGAGTCAAGGATCGTCCAGTGTCTTGACGGATAGCCAATTGGATCCTCCAGCTCAGTGCTGATGAAATTTTTTGGGGTCTTCCACTTGACTTTTTTGTTCCATAACCCTCAGGATCATTTAAGAAATTCCAAATGACTATCTTACTGCGTCCCACCTCAGCAGCGATGGCGCGCTGTGAGAGACCCTGCTTATGCAGTTCAACAACCCGACCACGTTCAAAAAGGGAGAGTTTTTTTTGCCTTTGCCATCACAACGTGTGACTACCTGACAGAAAATGACAATGAATCCACATCTTTGCACAGATTTGGCCTTTTAAAGGCATGTGGTCCTAAAATTTGGATCAGCTGAAAAACAGCCTGTTTCAGTTTAATCGTTATTTTCAATTAACTGAATGCTCAAAAAATGTTTTGTCTCACTCTCATTTCTTCTTGTTGCATGTTGAAGCTCTACTTGGAACCTTGTTAAGATCAACAATGTAAAATAAGATTTTTTTGCCATTTTTCAAGTGGTCTTAAACTTTTGATCAGGACTGTATGTAGTGCCAGAGGATAAGGTTAATCTATGAAGGGTGTCATAAATTGGCACACTCTCCTTCAGTCTGTGTGCCTGAAGATAAAAATGTCGGGCCCACTGGAGTCTCCACCTCCCAGCCCATTCTCGCAATAGTGGTGAGGGAGGCGTACAAACACCACTTGCTCCTAAATGTTGCCGCAATTGAGTTTGGGTGGTGAAGGGTGTTGGGGGGAGGGGCGGATCAATGCCAATAAAAACATAACTTTTATTATTCGCACTAAAATTATCATAAAATTAACCTCATGTATTAAACCTCACAAATTGCGCTGAGGAAAATTTATAAACCGCCATAAATACTGAGTAAACGTATTGTCACAAAAAGGGTGCACAGCGGCATCCATTCCCTGGTGGTAATATATCAAATAAACCAGTGTGATCTTACCATCTCCAGTGTTATGGTTGGATATCCAATATGTTAGTCTGGATATTATTGGTATTCCTAGGAAATAGGGCAGATACAAAGTTTAAAAGGCATGTCCTAATGTGACTCTAGTATCAGGGCCGGCTCCAGGTTCATGTGGGCCCTTGGGCGATAAATCCCAGTGGGCCCCCATGAGGCATTTTTTTTTACATTTACATGTCCCCCTGTGGCTCCCACATGGCATAATGACCCCCAGTGGCCCCTATACAGTATAATGACCACTAGTGGCCCTTCACACAGTATAATGAACCCCCAATTCCCCCCCCCCCCCACTGTATAATGACCCCCAGTGGCCCTGTATTCAGAATAATAACCCCCAGTCGCTCCCATTCAGAATAATGACCCCCAGTAGCCCCCACACTGGGGGAATACTGTATGGAGGGGGCTCTGGGGGTCATTATACTGAATGGAGGGTCATTGGGGATCATTATACTAAATGGGGGACACTGGAGGACATTATACTATGTAAAGGGCCCTCACAGTATAATGACCCCACAGTGGCCCTCCATTCAGAATAATGACCCCCAGTCACCCCCACACTGGGGGTTATACTGTATGGAGGGAGCCCTGGGGGTCATTATATTGAATGGGGGCTCTGGTGGTCATTATACTAAATGGAGGGTCAATGGGGATCATTATACTAAATGGGGGGCACCGGGAATCATTACACTGTGTAAGGGGCCCTCACAGTGTAATGAATGACCCCCCAGTGGCCCCCTCACATACCTATCATTGCTGGAGCGCAGGGGAGCCGGCGGTCCTGTCATTCACTAACCGCAGCTCCCTGCGCTCCTTCTCTCCTCCGGCCCACTGCAGCAGTGGGCCAGGCCTGGAGGAGAGAAGGAGATGTGCAGTGATGTAGCTAGAACTGACTGGGCCCCACAGCAAAAAAATTTACGCCCCCCCCAGTGGGTTCACATCACGTTTTTCCTATCGGTTTGATGTATACAAATGTGCAGCACTCCATGTTTTTGTATCCTGCAGAGTTAAGTAAAAAATGCATACGTTAACGTATATGTTTTTTTACAATGGAACTGTATGGTGAACGGACGCCACTGTACGGCATCAGTCTGAGGCATCTGTTAACGCATACATTTTTGGTATACATTAAATGGATGGCACAAATAGGATGTGAACCCAGCCCTTGTGTCAGAATAAGCACCAGTACACAGCGGAGCAGCGTGGCGGAGAGGGGAGCCCGCCATGTACTGACAGAGCACTACCTGGTCCTGGTGGTCAGGTATGAGGACTGTGTTTCCCAAGGATCACTTTCTACTGGGAAATAAAGGCACAGTATAATACACTAGAATCTATATAATATAAATATATTATCCCTACCCCCGAATAATAATACAATTATGGGGTCATTTATTATATAGAAATACGTCTATATTAGGCATATTTCTGACACCGATTGTGGCGCAAAGGTCCTTATCACCACAATCTGTATCTTTTCCCGCTCATGCCAGGTCTAAAAAAAGTGGTGTGGGCAGGGAAGGGGATACAGTTATGGCCAGGCAGTTATTGGATACCACCGCCATATAGTGATAACACCGCCATACAATGATAAAACCACCATACAGTGACCGGATAAAAGGGTATAAGAGGGCACAGTACAGGGAATGACTAGGAGCACTGCACAGGATGTGGTAAGAGGGCACAATGCAGGGTATAAAGGAGCACAGTATGGGGTGGGGGGCACAGTACAGGGTGGGGGGCACAGTCACATGACCCTGTGATGTTAGAAGGTTCTTATGGCTAATGTGGTTCAGATGCCACCATAATGAGAGGAAGAGGAGTGAGACAAGGGCCCTGGATGGACAGGAGGGATGGACACAGCAAGTAGGTGGAAGGGGCTCTGAGGGGGATTCCTACAAGTAATGGCAGGAGGTCTGTGCAGAGCAGCAATAGGAGATAGAATAGAAGGGTGGGACAGGAGTTCTGGATACATGAGGGAGGGAAGGAGACAGCAAGGGCTCCATGAGGATGAGATAGGACAGGATATGGGGGGGGGGGGGGGGGCAGGTGTCATGGAGACAAACTGCTTAATGAAACAGTAAAACAATCAGATAGAATGAAGCAGCATCCAGCAGCAGATCAAAGAGTCCCCCCCCCTTCTGTCCCACAGAGAAGAGACAGTCACAGTGCAGACTTACTCACAGACTGTCTTTACACTGCTCTGCTCCAGCCCTGCAGGTCTCTCTCCTCAGGCAGCATGTCCTGAGTAGAAGGGGCGTGTTCTGAGTCTCTGCAGCAGCTGGACCCATGTAACTCAGAGGTCCCACCAAAGGGGTACTGCGTAAGTGAAATGACAGCAGTGAGAGCTTCATAGCAGCTCAGTGGGCCCCCCCAGGAGCATTGGGCCCCGGCACTTGCACGGGTTATGACGCGGGCCCTGTCTAGTACGCCCTACCAGGTGGCCACTCGTCCCTATAACCTGTGTACAGAGCACTCGCCCTCATCCCCATTCCCCATCCAGAACCTGACCCAAACCTATACACCCTCTGTCTAGGTATCCCAACATGCCATGTTTTGCTAAATCTTCCCGACTCCAATGATTGCCTCCGACTCCAGTGAATTTTTTATTCCCCTAAAGTGGGGAAAATTGGCTTCTACCTCACAGGGTTTTTTTTTTGCCTTCCTCTAGATCAACTTGCAGGATAACAGGCCGAACTGGATGGACGAATGTCTTTTTTCGGCCTTATGTACTATGTTACTATGTTACTATCAGGGGACATACAGAGTGACAGTGGTCAAGTTTTAGACAACCGACTGAACAATGTTGATGGTCAGCTTTGAACTGTTACGGCCAACTGCTAGAATACTAACAAGCTGTGGCAGGCATTGCTTACTTGCTCCTAGCATTTATGAAAGGGCGCCCAATACTCCCAGGTGTCCCATGTGCCAACTGGAAGTAAAGTTCTTGCGAGTAACATTGTGATTCAAGCGGGAGTGAGCAATGTTGATATTGCTGCCTGGACACACGGGTAGCGTATCAGGCAACCAATGGTCATGGATACATGTTTTCTTGAAACAATGTACTGATATCATTGGCAGAAAGTTAATAATTGTTCTCTAGACAAAGGTCCAATACAGAGCATACAAGAGTCAGTAATTACTTGGTAATACCAATATCCATCCATAGTCTACATGGCAGGAACTGATAACACACCTCGTCATAAATTAGTAGCATCCTCCGGGAGTCTGTGTGCCTAAAGTGAAATCTACACCAGCGCAACGGTGTATAAAAGGTCACAAACACGAGGTTTGCGACTTTTTAATGCCAAAACACTTGCATGGGGCGAATGATAAATTCCCTCCACAGTGTTGAGGGTCACTTATCAATCATAGTCCAGCAAATCATATAACCCATTAGTAATGGGTTATATGATTTGCTGGACTTTGGTTTTGTATTTGCTAACCCTCTAAAACTTTACATACCTGACTGCTGGATTAGGTCACTTATCAATCATCATTTGCGCCAGGAAACTAGTGTAAATGATAGTGAATTTGCCAGGGTTGAGGTCCCACCTCTGCCACAGCCTCACACCACCCCTGACACTCCTCAGTGGCGAAGGCATCGTAAAAAACGCCAAAGTCTAGGCATACAGGCATTAAACAAATAGCAAAATGGGTCTGTGCAACTTTTTTACACTAGTTACTGGCATAGCGAGACTTAATAAATGATCCTCATTAGGTGTAAAGATGCACCAAATTTAACAATGTGCGACATTTGAAAATTTTTATGAAAAGTGCTTCAATGTAGACTACTGCAAATGTGACTTAAAATATTGTTTTCATGATAAATTCTCCCCATAGTAACCAGACCAGCCAGTTTCCCTCCAACATTTGTACTACACCAGAGAGAAAATACATGAGATGGCCAGTTCTCACAGTTATAAAATAAATTTTCAGAAAAAACACAAATATGTATTGGGGCAGCCTGACCATCCCTATCACAAACTTTGGACAAGTTTGATTCTAACCTGCCAAATACTTTGTACTCAAGAGATAGGTGGATATCAATGGTGCCTGGAAGCTCCTTGCACCAGTCTCTGGCAACAAACATACACATTCTGTGGTTTCCAGTATACATGATTATGGTAGAGACAGTTCATATGGTCCACAGCAAATTGAAACTCTCTTTTTAAAAAGTTTTCATTTTTACAGGATCCATAATGGATATGTCAGAGCCATTTTGTCAAAGATCACATTAAGAGTTGAAACCTGTTAAAAGGGAGGTGGTTTCACACTAGGTCTGTTTAAAAAAAATAAAAAATAAAAAAAAATTGCATTTTTTATAATTGTTTTCTTTTTTTAGCAAATAAGGCAGCATCCAGATGTTATAAAACACCCTATAAAGACTGCTTTTTTTTGCCGTGGCATTTTCCCCCCTCCCTTGGTATTTTTTCTTAGTGCAGCGTTTCCTTAAGACCCTTTCCCGTAGATTTCTATATAGGAAAAAAAAAGTCATAAAAAAAACATTATTGGGGTCATTTATGAATAGATATATGCCAACTTTTGGCATATATATATTGCAGGGTCGGTCGCAAAGGGGATTTGCGGTCGAATCTGCGACTTCGTCCTCATCCATGCCACGTACGCCATTTAAAAAAAAAGGAGGCGTGAGCAGGGTAGGAGACAGGCTGGCCTGTCTCATTTATCATTTTCTACGCCTGTTTTAATTTCTACGCCTGTTTTAGGCATAGAAAATTATCTAAATCTACACCAGCAAGGATATAGATGTACTGTAGGCCAGCGGTGGATGCACCCAAGTTATATAGAGGCCGCCACCTCAACATAACTTAGGTGCATCAAGCACCAGCGCAGGGTGACCCCATATGTGACTAAAAACACATTTCATGATGTGGTTCTGGATTGTAAAGAAAAATATATAGGGCCAGATTTATCATTACTCTGACAGCTCACTCCACTTTCACATATGGCTAAAGTCAGTTTTAGCCAAGTCAGATTTATGATCGGCCCTTTTAGACTGTAATAAATGTTGTTTGATGGTAGCAGTTTATCTGTCAGTAAACAGCTTTACAAAAGTCGCACGTCTTTACGAAAAAGTCGCATGTTCTATTAAAAAGTCTCATAAGATAAGCATGGTCCTCACTGGAGTGAAATTTGTGCGCAGTCTTAGCGATTGCGCAAAAATTTGCGACTTTTTCACTCCATTATTCTGACTTGAGCTAATGATAAATCTGGCCCATAGTGTGGCAGCAGCCTTATCACCACATTTTTTGCCTGACCTCGCTAAAAATTCAGAAGTACACTGTAATTTAACCATAGTCTTCAGTTGCGTTAACATATTCCAAAACAGAGTTGCTTTTGCATACTTCCAACCAGTTTATTCTTAGGTATGATTACCTGCAGGTGATTGTGTTTTCACAACCACAAAAAATTGTCAAAAGGATTAAGGCCTCTTTCACACGAACGTAAGGGCTCCATGCCCGTGCTGCAATGTAAGGGCTCCATGCCTGTGCTGCGGGCCGCAAATTGGGGTCCACAATGCACGGGCAACGACTGTGGGGCAGCTGCATGTGAAAGAGGCCTAAGTCTGTGTTCACATCTACATCTACACTATTTTGCCTAGTAACATACAAGACTCCCAAACACAAATCAACATACCTCATTATAATCTATGGGCCCTGCCTGGTGCTGTATGTATCTGTTATGTGCAGCCACTTCGTTATTTTTTGTTGTTGTACTTGTATAGCAGAGTAGAACAATAGAAGGAACAACGATGGTGTGATCCCAGCCTTAAACTTTAAAGGAGTTGTTCACCCTTGGGGACCTGCGGTGGGAGTCATTGTTCTGGCTCCTTTGCTCCCTCGGCTCCACCGCAGCTTCTTGGTCTTCCCACATCAACATCTAGTTTGATGCAGGTCATGTGGCCTTTGCAGCCAATGACTGACTGCAGCAGTGAGGTGTCTCCCAGGTATCATATCACTGGGTGACATGTGACCATTGCCATGTATCGCCAACAACCTCCCTCCCTCATTAAGAGCAACAAAGATGGGTTGTGGTTGGATCTTCCAGCATGACAATGACCCGAAACACAAAACCAGGGAAACTAAGTGGCTCCGTAAGAAGCATTTTAAGGTCCTGGAGTGGCCTAGCCAGTCTACATACCTGAACCCAATCGAAAATCTTTGGAGAGAGCTGAAACTCAATGTAGCCCAGCGACAGCCCCAAAATCTGAAAGTTCTATGGAAGATCTGTATGGAGAAATGGGCCGAATTTGCTGCTGCAGTATGTGCAAACTAGGTCAAGAACTACAGGAAACATCTGACCCCAGCAAACAAAGGTTTCTGTTCCAAATATTAAGTTCTGTTTTTCTATTGTATCAAATAATTATTTCATGCAATAAAATGCAACTTAATTAAAAAATTACACAATGTGATTTTTTTAGGATTTTTTTTTAGATTATGTGTCTCACAGTTGAAGTGTACCAACAATAAAAATGACAGGCCTCTCAATTCTTTGTAGGTGGAAAAACTTGCAAAATTACCAATGTATATCAAATACTTATTTTCTCTTGCTTATTTTGCCTCATACAGATAAACCAAAATGCTGCTGCAATTTAGGATCCATGTCGTGGCCCCAAGGTCTGGTCCGACAGCAGGTGTAATGAGCCCAAGTAACAACATTGTACCGGTAGTTCAGACTGCAAACTGATGCAAAAATACATTTGTATCCAGGGGTGTAACTATAATTCATAGAGCCCCATGGCAAAAATCGGATGGGGCTCGCACCACCTCGTGTAAGAAAATTAAAACGGCAGCATAAAAAGCTATAATTAAAGCTATTTTATTTCCCCCAAAAATTTACAATGTTCTTGTCTGTGATAGGGCCCCCAACTTCTGGGCCCCATAGCAAGTGCTATGGCTGCAGTTACACCCACGCTCATATAAGTATTATAATACACTTAGGATCTGCTTTACTATAGGATTACCCCTCCCCCTCGCCCCAAAATAAATTGGGACCTGAAGATAAAGCCAGAAGCAAAATAAAATATTAATACCTGGACATAGTTTTATATCCGTTGTCCAGTTAGGTTCAGTTTCACAAAAGAAGCAAAAAATAAAAACTAAAGCAACAAAGAGTTTCAGCTAACAAGCCCCTACTTCCTTTTTAAAAAACACGTAATCACTTCCATTGGTATGGTGTGGACCTCAACAACCAATGGGTGGACCTAAAGATTCCATGACGTTACTGGCCCAAGGTATAAACCCATGGCTCCAGTGATGCGAGGCAATGGAAATGTGAGCCATGTTCCCACACATAATCAAAATGTGTAATTTAGGACTCATGCACATGACCGCAGTTTTGGTCCTAGTCAGATCTGCATTTTTTGTGGGTCACACACAAACTCATTTATTTCTACGGATCCGCAAAAAATGCAGACAGCACATGGCTGTCATCTGTGTGCTATCCGCATCTGTGTGGCTGTTCCATAAAGGATAGAATATGTCCTATTATTGTCCGTTTAGGTAGTTCTAGCAAAGTGAGTGAGAAAACTGCGGCATGCACACGGCTGGTATCTGTATTTTGTAGATCCACGGTTTGCAGACCGCAAAATGGATACTCATATGATTGAGACCTAACTCTTGGATTCCATATATTTTTAAGAGGATTCAGTATGTGTAAAATTACCTTAGAGTATTCAGCTAAATTGAAGAAGTCACAGTGTTCCCAAGATATTCTAATGTCACGGCCACATGGTCAGGTTTTTGGATGCAGTTTTGGAAGCCAAAATCAGTGGTGGATCATAAAAGGAGAGAAAATATAAAGGACAGATATGACGACTTTTTTTTACATTAACTACTACTTTTAGCTTCCAAAACTGCATCAGGAAATTACCATGTGGCCATAAACTAAATGTTGGCAAATTTGTCCACAAGCTTGGAGAGAAAACACATTTATCCAACTTTTTCTCACACTTGATATGGAAGCTTAGACAGAATGACAGCATTTTATGCCCCGTGTCTTCTACAACAGCTGTGCTGAATTAATGTCCACTTTTGGCACCATTTTTACTCTTAAAATACACATGAAATAGCTTTGATTGCAAACACCAGGCTGTCTTGTGTCTACAGCTCCTAAAACCACCTAAGGAGTAGATTTATGAAAACTATGAAAACAAAAATGTCGTTGTTGCCATAGAAACCAATCACAGTAAGAGATATTTTTTGGGGACCATATGCGGGACCATTCATTTCAATGGGGTTGACTGTATGCATTCTGTATCTGTATGTCCGCAAATCCGTTCCACAAAAAATGTCCTATTCTTGTCCATTTTGTGAACATGGACAGGCATTGTTACAATGGATCCGCAAACAAAACGGATGCAACACGGACGTTACACAGATGTCATCTGTATTTCTTTGCAGATCCATGTTTTGCGGACCGCAAAATATATAAGTTCGTGTGCATGAGCCCTAAGGCCTCTTTCACATGGGCGAGATTTCCGTGCGGGTGCAATGCGTGAGGTGAACGCATTGCACCCGCACTGAATCCGGACCCATTAATTTCTATGGGGCTGTGCACATGAGCGGTGATTTTCACGCATCACTTGTGCGTTGCGTGAAAATCGCTGCATGCTCTATTTTGTGCGTTTTTCACGCAACGCAGTGAATGGGGCTGCATGAAAATCGCAAGCATCCGCAAGCAAGTACGGATGCGGTGCGATTTTCACGCACGGTTGCTAGGAAACGATCGGGATGGGGACCCGATCTGTCACAGTCGTTACCTTTGACTGTGACCTTCCGTCCTTGCTCGTTCGGCGCTTCTCGCTGAAGTTTCGTTCCTGTGTTATTTGTGGTTCTTTATGGGTTAACTCCCCTGTGTGCCTATTTGGAGTTAATCCTCTGTCTGCTCCATGGGTGTGGCTTCTCTGCTGCACCCATGGAACCTGTATATAAGGTGAGGTTTCCTCAGTTCTGGGTCAGCTCTCCTGGTGTGTGGTGTCTTGTCCTGCTCCTGGTTTGTACTCTCTGTCCCATGCTGCTGACCCATGGGATCTGTATCTATCTGTCTGTGCTCTGTGGGTTTCCCTACTTGTTCATTGACGTCCTTTTTCCTGTCTTTCTGTTATCTGTTCTGCCAGTTATGTTTTAGTTATGTTGTGTGTGTTCATATGTCTCGGTTCAGCAAGCCCTTGCTGCAGCGCGCCTAGCTGCAGAGTGCTATACGCAAGGCCACGCAGTATACCGCTGGTGGAGCAAGTCCTTCTCTGCTCATTGTCACTCCTGTTTCCTTGCTATGTACCTCTGATTGTGTTATTAGTTGCCCTGTTTTGTATTTGCCTGTCTGTTATGTTTGCCTATGTGCTGTCGGTACCTGTTGTCCATTCGTTCCTGCTGTCACTGTCTAGTTCACGCTCCAGAGTGGACCCTGGCAACTTCCTGCGGCAAAGCCTAACCCTACCTTCTGGGGCCCTAGTGAATACCAGGAGTTGCTTAGTCACGCCCCTCTGGAGTATTACTAGACAGTGGCGGTTTTCTCCCACTGTGCTGACGGTACATAGAGCTCATGTTTTGTCTGTGCTGCCTTCCCTGGTTTTTGTTTGTGCAATAAACTCTTGTGTGTCTGTACTTGATATCTGTTTGTTTATTGCTTGACGACGCGGTGGTCTCTCCTGGGACCTCCTACTCGTGACACGATCATTATTATTTTCCCTTATAACATTGTTATAAGGGAAAATAGCATTCTTAATACAGAATGCTTAGTAAAATAGGGCTGGAGGGGTTAAAAAAATTAAATAAAAATTTAACTCCCCTTAATCCACTTGTTCGCGCAGCCCGGCTTCTCTTCTTTCTTCTTCTTTGAGGAAAAGGACCTTTGGTGACGTCACTGCGCTCATCACATGGTCTGTCACATGATCCATCACCATGGTGATGGACCATGTGATGAGCGCAGTGATGTCATCAAAGGTCCTTTACTCAGGTCCTGAAGAAAGAAGAGAAGCTGGGCTGCGCGAACAAGTGAATTAAGGTGAGTTAAATTATAATAATTTTTTTAACCCCCTCCAGCCCTATTTTACTAAGCATTCTGTATTAGGAATGCTATTATTTTCCCTTATAACCATGTTATAAGGGAAAATAATTACATCTACACAACCTTGAACCCAAACCTGAACTTCAGTGAAGAAGTTCGGGTCTGGGTACCACATTCAGTTTTTTATCACGCGCGTGCAAAACGCATTGCACCCACATGATAAAAACTGAACAACGGAACGCAATCGCAGTCAAAACTGACTGAAATGCAATGCACCCGGGACGCATCTTGAGCCAAAACGTGACGCCTGTGTGAAAGAGGCCTAAAGCTTTCATTTTCAAAGAGCTCTAAAAGAGGTGAAAGCTGCACAGTGATTGGTTGCTATGGGCTACAAAGATAGTTCTTCTTTTAGACAATATGCGTCTCCATGGCTACAAACTGCAAAGAAAAATTGGTACTGATTCTTCTGTAATGCTCTTTCCTTCCATTTCCTAACTTACTAAATATATACAAGCAAGAAACATAGAACAGTTGAGAAACCATATGACTGCATGATTTGTGTCAAGTATAATTTTTTGTTTTAATTTTACCTGCATTAGAGGGGAAAAAATGGTTGCAAAGGTGTACATTGCCACTAATATAAATGTATCCCGCCCAACAGATATCACTGTTATATCACTTTCCCCAAATACCATCATTTATCAAAACCACCTTCTTCAAAGGTTATTAGGCTTCCATTGCACCCTGTGGCAAATCAATTTAGATTTTCCGTTGCTGTTAGTTATGTCCTGCATTAGAGGCTTGCAATGTAGAAGATTGCTAAGAACGAGGGGTGGTCCTCAAAAATCTTTGCTCACTTTGCAGCAGTAGCAGCCACGTGCTGTACATTGAAGTGGCTGCTGCTATCGGCCCCAGTGGTCTTGTGCGATACATGCAGGCCAAGTTTTGTCTGCAGTAGTCATGAGAATGTAAGGCTGTTATCACTGCAGGACAAAGACTGGCAGGGAGAAGTGGGGAATTAAAAACTTGTGCAACATTTTTTTATTTTATTTGAAAGAAATTCCTGCGGTTAGAAAAAAATAAACCCCGTACAATCCCTTTATTTTTAGGCCTCTTTCACATGAGCATGACGGATTGGCTCCGGGTGCGTTCAGTGAAACTCATTTTGCAAGCAAGTTCAGTGACTTTTGTCTGCGACTGCGTTCAGTTTTTTCCGCGTGGGTGCAATGTGTTTTGATGCGTTTTTTCACACGTATGATAAAAAAATGAAGGTTTACAAACAACATCTCCTAGCAACCATCAGTGAAAAACGCATTGCATCCGCACTTGCTTGCGGATGCAATGCGTTTTTATCTGAAGCCCCATTCACTTCTATGGGGCCAGGGCTGCGTGAAAAACGCAGAATATAGAACATGCTGTGTTTTTCACGCAACGCAGAACTGATGCGTGAAAAAAAACGCTCATGTACACAGACACATTGAAATGAATGGGTCAGGATTCAGTGCGGGTGCTATGCGTTCACATCAAGCATTGCACCCGCGCGGAAAACTTGCTTGTGTGAAACGGGCCTTAGTGTGGATCAAAACTTACACAATACTTAGCATATACAGCTGGTGGGCAAAGTCCTGGATATCAAAGGCAAACAGTTCTGTCATAGTCTTGGCATGGAATATGCCACTGAGAGGCTGTACATACCACTGAGGATCAATTTACTGTGGCTCTGGTGAGGAAGGGGGAAAAAAAACTGTGACACTAAATGGGCCTAGAAATTATCATCTCACTGAATCTTGAAGGAGCTTAAAGCAACGAGCCTGGACAGGCCATTCTGAGATATACAGATGTGCTGACAACACCACTTACTAGTGACAGCATTAATTCCCACAGCTGGGACACACTGCCTATTCTCTGGGACAACCATCAGAGGTGAGCTGGACATAAATAGAAGGTTGAAAATGAGAACTCATTCTAGGATGCAATGGAAAGCGAAAGGCAAGATTCACAAATGCAAAGCATAAACTGCAAGATGGTGAGCAGATCAGGTCTTTTTTAATGGGAATTATATTTATTTTAGTGTGGATCAAAACTTACACATGGATATTTGTAACGTGTATTTAATTTGATCGTCAATGTAGGAAAATATTATGTGCTCATCGAGATGCAATGAGTTTCTTGCAATCACTCTCTCTGAAGAGAGCACTCTGTTACTTTTCTATACAATGTACCGGTATATTGCAAATTTTAAAAATACACATTTAATAAATAACCCTATAAACGTTTATCTCATTAATAAACACTGATAGTAATATACATTATGCACAACAAGAGGGTTGTTATATAAAACAAAACATAAAAGGTCTAAAGACAATAACCGAAGAGATGATGGCTGTTTTATATTAAATGGTTTTGACTTATGATCAGTTTCCTTTATGTGTACCTTGATATTATGTACAAAATGTCCATTATAGTACTTTATGATGAACTACATTTGCGTTGGTTATATCTGAAATATGTTCAGTAGGCCTGTTGAGACACAATGTAAAGCTGAGAAACATCACACAGTCAATATTTTTATTTTATTATGTGTAGAGATGAGCGAATTTCATATTTTGAAATTCGTTTGCTCTTCGTTTGGTGGTAAAAGCAGAATTGCGTTATGGATTCCGTTGCCACAGACCATAACGCAGTTCTATGATGGAATGCATAACGGAATGCCTTTAGAGGCATTCCGTTATTCATTCCGTCATAATAGAAGTCTATGGGCTGCAAAACGGATCCGTTCCAGGGGAGTCCTCTCCTGCATAACCGAAACGGGACGGATCCGTTATGCAGGCCATATACTTCTATTATGACAGAATGAATAACAGAATGTCTCTAAAGGCATTCTGTTATGCATTCCGTCATAGAATTGAGTTATGGTCCACGGTAACAGAATCCATAACGCAATTCTGCTTTTACCACCAAACGAAGCGCAAACTAAATCAATGCAAGCCCAGGTGCAGCTGACAATTAGCGGGGACTTGCAAGCGCTATGCTTGGCCATTAACAAGCCTGTGTGATTGCACCCTTAAAGGGGTTCTGAAAGTGCAAATACATAAATAATTCTTTATTATAAATATATTCCTAAACACTTTTCATTAGTTATAATGGCTTGTTTTGTCTAGGAAGCAATCATTACAAAAAAATAAAATGTTCGCTGTCCTATTAGTACACACAAAACCTGTCATAATCACACAGCAAGACAAGTTACTTCACAACACTAAACTAAAGAGCTGCCTCATCCTCCTCTCTGCTCTGCTTGTCTGGGATCATGATCCTGAATACAGATATCTTCAGCTGAATTTCTGTAGGAATTGATTTCATGAGGAGACATAGGGAAGATTTATCAAAACTGGTGTAAAACTGGCTTAGTTGCCCCTAGCAACCAATCAGATTCTACCTTTCATTTTCAAAAGGAGCTCTTAAAAATGAAAGCTGGAATCTGATTGGTTGCTATGGGCAACTGTCAGTTTTCCTTTACACCAGTTTTGATAAATCTCCCCCATGAAGTACAGAGAGGAGGGCGGGATGTGGATAATGATCAGCAGCAATTGTATGCAGTCTCCATTACCACAGCCCCACATTAACACAGTCTGTCCTGTCCGTCGTCTCTGCACTTCATGTCTCCTCATGAACTCTATACCCACAGAGATTCATCTGAAGATCTTACAGCACCACAGTTCGTCCTGTCTGTACTTAATGTCTCCTCATGAGCTCCACTCCTACAGAGAGTCAGCTGAAGATCTTATAGCACCAGACAGATGCTGGTTTTCCTGCTGATCTGATCTGGTATGGGGCACAAAATGTAATCATTTGTCGGTAGCACATCTCACTGTGTGAACACAAATGTGCTGCCTACAAACAAACTATGCAGATGAACGATCATATTAACCATTGCTCATCCCTATACCACGGCCATCTGTACTGTAGCCAATGAGAGGGAAGTGATGGCAATGAACATCAGCCCATGTAGAAAGGCCCTTATACCCTTTTTATTATAGTGCCATGGCACATATTGCAGTTATTGTACAAACCTACCCCTGAAACTTACTTACATTTTAAATAATAAAAGTAAATATTTAAAGAAAACAGAAGAAAATACCAATTTGTAACCACAAAGCCTTATGCTGATTTGATTACAGTACACATAGTATTTATTCCGTATCTCAATTCTGGTACGTTTAGGTATATGTAGATTAGGTATATGTATCTGTATCTGTATCTGTAATGTATTGTGTTTTTTTTTGTATCTGTAAGGTATTGTGTTTTTTTGTAGCGCAGCTGTAGTCCACACTAACACACTACAGAGATTTATCAGGATGAGGGCTTTGCTAATTTAAAATCAAGAAATTACTCACTTCTAGTACCCCCCTGCCATGTTTTGCTGGATCTCTGCCATCTTCAGGGTGTTTTTTACCAGCGTTTTCCCTGGCGTTTTTTTTTATTTATTTTGTGCCATTTTGCATATGCATTTTCCTAGTGTTCTGGAAAATTTATAAAGCAGACCATGGAGAAAAACCCCAAACAACACGCCAAACCTAAAGCAAGCTGCATTTTGATAATACCACTGACCCAACAAAACCTGTGTATGGAGACTCTTAAATATTTTACTATATATTTTAAAGTAACATCTGGGCGCATTTGGGCAGATTTACTAATGCTTTTGAACTTTACACTGTTAAAGAATACAAATCCCAGTCTTAATATTGAACAAATTTACTAATCAGGTGCACAGACCTTTATAAATAAGACGTATTGTAAATCCTCTTCCAGAATTCTGTCTGCGCACCAAGACTTTGTTCGGGCTTCAGAACTGTGTTACTTTTGCCAATAACTTAGGAGACAGTGGCGATTATTAACACTGTCTAAGACCTCATGCACACGGCTATTGCCCGGCCGTGGCTGTATTGCAGCCCGCATACAGCGGGTCCGCAATACACGGGCACTGGCCGTGTGCACCCCGCACCACGGATGCTGACCCATTCACTTGAATGGGTGTGCAATCCGGGAGATGCGGTTCTTTGCTTTCCTCCACACCGCAAAAAATAGAACTTGTTCTATTTTTTTACAGTGTGGACGGATCATGGACCCATTCAAGTTGAATGGGTCTGGATCTGTTGCGGCTGCTGCACGGATGGGGCCCGTGCATTGGGGACCGCAAATTGCGGCCCCCAATGCACGGAACGGCCGCACTACGGCCATGTGCATGAGGCCTAAAAGTAAGGCGCTAGAGAGTCTCAAACTGTGCCAGATTTTATCACAGTGGCCGATGCCGGATGCTAAATCTGTCACATATTTAGACTTTTTAGTCTAAGTTTACGCCACCTACCAGTTGGCTAACTTGTATCCAAAATATTTTTCAAAACTGGCACAGCGAGGAACACTTTGCCTCTTCCTGTAAAGCCATGACCCTTTTGACAAGCCATGCCACTTGTCAGATAAGACATAAAAAAGTTTAAAAACTGTCTAAAACGCATGATACATTTAGACAAAGCAAAGCAAGACAACACAATTTTTTTTCCCATGCAAATTGTGTAAAAAATATTGGCTTATTTTCAATAGTAAATTTGCCTCAGTATTTTTTAAAATCAAAAATACACAAAAAAGAAGAGAAAAAAATGTGTGCAACAGGTCTACTCGCAGTATAATTAATTAAAGGGATTATCTAGTAAATTAAGAAAAATGGAGAAAAACATAAACAAATAGAAGCACCAGATCCGGCACATTTTAGACACCAATAGAACATTTTTCGACAACTCTAGCAGACATAACATTGCCACATGCGGGGGTATTTTGTCCAGTTTTCTGCTGAAATTTGTGAGAGAGGCTCCTGCCAGATCCTCTGCCGTAGGTATGAACCTGGCCCTTTTTTTTTACTTCTCCCTCTGCAGCTCTGAGTGGGCACAGTTTGTTTAATGTGACCATCAAGAAATTACATCTCCCAGTACTATATTGAAGTCAACTCTTGCTAACCTTTCCCTTCAGTTGCCAAAGCTCTGTTCTCCTGTCCTCCTCTCCTGAATAGAAAATAGTCCCTCAAACATATCAACAGTGATTCCCCTTATGAATGGCACCATGGTATGTAATGCCTCAACGGTTTCATTCTCCAATGTCTATAGAGAGACATAGCTATAAATTTTATGAGTTGTTTGGGCTGCTTTACCTGCTTGTCCAAGAGATCACTATGCCACCACTGACAGGAGAAAGAGAAGCTACTGCACATGAGGGTCCACCACCAGTGGCGTACATAGAGAAGTAAGGGCCCCATAGGAAGGATCAAACCAGGACCCCCACACAGGACAGAAGGGTTTTGGTTTCTGCCTAAACCCTTTTCAATGACCCTTGGCCCATTTTTCCATGGCCTCATTTGCTAAAACTTGTTCGTTTAGAGGGTAGAGTCCTGACCAAGTTTTCACCTCCAGTAGAAGATGAGACAATTCCAACTAAGACTGGGCCCCCTCTTGCCCTGGGCCCCATAGCAGTCGCATGGTCTACCGTTATGGTAGTTACGCCCAGGGGCGGACTGACCGGTCGGGCACTTCGGGCATGGTCCGAGGGCCCGGGCGGGATGGGGGCCCGCCGCAGAATAATATTATTTATTATCAGCAGCGCAGTGGAAGAGTCTCTCCCTTCCCCTGTGCTGCTGCTGCCGCGGCCAATAAGAAGAGGGACAGGGGGAGGGGCTGTGGCCAATAAAGATAACTGAGCTGTTAATACAAATCCAGGAGGCGGTTGCCGGAATTAAATAGCCGGCACCCGACCTCTATGACAGGGAGCTGCACCGGAGGGGTTAACTGCCGCTGATCGCAGCTCCCTGTCACAGAGGTCGGGTGCCGCTTTTTGATTCCGGCACCCGCCTCCTGTATTTGTATTAACAGCTCAGTTATCTTCATTGGTGGCGCGCCCCCCCCCCCCAGTATAATAAACTATGAGTGCGCCCCCCCCCCAGTATAATAAACATTGTGTGCGGCGCCCCCCCCCCCAGTATAATAAACATTGAGTGCGGCGTCCCCCCCCCAGTATAATAAACATTGAGTGCGCCCCCCCTGTATAATTAACATTGGTGGGCAGTGCCAATGAGGGTTAAAATAAATAAATAAAAATTAACTCACCTCCTCCAATTGATCGCGTAGCTGCCGGTCTCCTGTTTTCTTCAGGACCTGTGGTGACGTCACTGAGCTCCATCACATGGCCCATTACCATGGTGATGGATCATGTGATGAGCACAGTGATGTCACCACAGGTCCTGCGTCCTAAAGAAAGTACAGAAGACCGGCGGCTGCTACGCGATCAATTGGTGGAGGTGAGTTAATTTTTATTTATTTTTTTAACCCTCATTGGCACTGCCCACCAATGTTTATATATTTATTATACTAGGGAGGGGGGGGGGGCGCACTGCCCACCAATGTTTATATAATTATTATACTAGGGAGGGGGGGCGCACTGCCCACCAATGTTTATATATTTATTATACTAGGGAGGGGGGGGGGGCGCACTGCCCACCAATGTTTATATATTTATTATACTAGGGAGGGGGGGGCGCACTGCCCACCAATGTTTATATATTTATTATACTAGGGAGGGGGGGGGCGCACTGCCCACCAATGTTTATATATTTATTATACTAGGGAGGGGGGGGGGCGCACTGCCCACCAATGTTTATATATTTATTATACTAGGGAGGGGGGGGCGCACTGCCCACCAATGTTTATATATTTATTATACTAGGGAGGGGGGGGGGCGCACTGCCCACCAATGTTTATATATTAATTATACTAGGGAGGGGGGTGGGCGCATTGCCCACCAATGTTTGTATGTTTATTATACTGGGGTGTTGGGGGGGGCGCACTGCGCCACCAATGTTTATATGTTTATTATACTAGGGAGGGGGGGCGCACTGCGCCACCAATGTTTATTATGTTGGGGGGGGACGCACTGCGCCACCAATGTTTATTATACTGGGGTGTTGGGGGGGGCGCACTGCGCCACCAATGTTTATATGTTTATTATACTAGGGAGGGGGGGCGCACTGCGCCACCAATGTTTATATATTTATTATACTAGGGAGGGGGGGTGGCGCACTGCCCACCAATGTTTATATATTTATTATACTAGGGAGGGGGGGGCGCACTGCCCACCAATGTTTATATATTTATTATACTAGGGAGGGGGGTGGGCGCACTGCCCACCAATGTTTGTATGTTTATTATACTGGGGTGTTGGGGGGGGCGCACTGCGCCACCAATGTTTATATGTTTATTATACTAGGGAGGGGGGGCGCACTGCACCACCAATGTTTATTATGTTGGGGGGGGACGCACTGCGCCACCAATGTTTATTATACTGGGGTGTTGGGGGGGGGGTGCACTGCGCCACCAATGTTTATATGTTTATTATACTAGGGAGGGGGGGGCGCACTGCCCACCAATGTGTATTATATTGACCTTCTACTAAGCATTCTGCATTAAAGAATGCTATTATTTTCCCTTATAACCATGTTGTTATAAGGGAAAGTAATACAGTGTATAGACTTTCATCCTAGCAACCATGCGTGAAAATCGCACGGTTCAACCGGAAGGATGGATCCGGCATTCAGGCAAATCTTCAGTTTTTTTCGTCAGAGATAAAACCGTAGAATGCTGCGGTTTTATCTTTTGCCTGATCAGTCAAAAAGACTGACCTGAAGACATCTTTTCCGGTATAGAGCCCCTGTGACGGAACTCTATGCCGGAAATGAAAAACGCTAGTGTGAAGTACCCTAAAATATTAAGTTTAAATCCCCCCCTTTCCCAATTTTACATATAAAATATATAAACAATAAATAAACATATTACATAGCGCTGCGTCCGAAAAGTCCAAACTATTAAATTATTAAAAAATATCTCCTATGCGGTGAGCATTCGCCATTTTTAGTCACCTTGTCACCCCAAAAAATAGGATAGGACTGTTCTATTATGGGCCGAACGTTTCATAAAATGCGAAATGCACGCGGCTTTTTTTGGTGTTTTTTTTTTGCACGGTATTGAGTATCGCAATACTTTTTTATGGTGACGAAAGCGAATCAAAACTTTGGTATCGAAACAACCCTACGCCAATCTGATCGGCGTAGCGTTGTCACGATACCAAAATTTTGATTCAGTTTTGATTTGGCGACTAAAAATGTAATTTGGCTCCTAAATCTTTCAGTTCAGGAGCCAATGGCTACTAGGTATTTTTTTTAGTCTGGAGCACTGTGCCCAGCACCCCGATTCCGAATGTTATGCTGGCCTGGTAATGGCAGCGGGGCCCGGTGCAGTCACTGTATTCTATTACACCGGGCCCCGCTCACTGTAATACTAATATTCATATGTGAACAACTTGAAATCCTCTGCGATCCTCTCCCTCTCTGTACTCACAAACTCAGCAGCAGGCCGGGCGGCAGCGCAACTCACTGACACGCCTGCTCCTCCCACTTTATGAATGAAGCAGGAGGAGCAGGCGCGTGATGTCAGTGAGTTGCGCTGCCGCCCGGCCTGCTACTGAGTTTGTGAGTACAGAGAGCTCAGAGGGGAGGATCGCAGAGGATTTCAAGTTGTTCACATATCAATATTAGTATTACAGTGAGCGGGGCCCGGTGTAATAGAATACAGTGACTGCACTGGGCCCCGCTGCCATTACAGCACCAGATGCTGGCCCCCAGACCCTGTATTGGGGATCATTCACTCACAGGGACACTGTTATGGGGGGGATCTGTGGATGACACATATATAGCATAAGGTGCTATATATGTGTCACCCACAGATCCCCCCCCACAACAGTGCCACCCACAGATCCCTCCCCACAACAGTGCCACCCACAGAGCCCCCACAACAGTGCCACCCACAGAGCCCCCACAACAGTGCCACCCACAGAGCCCCCACAACAGTGCCACCCACAGAGCCCCCACAACAGTGCCACCCACAGAGCCCCCATAACAGTGCCATCCACAGAGCCCCCATAACAGTGCCATCCACAGAGCCCCCATAACAGTGCCATCCACAGAGCCCCCATAACAGTGCCATCCACAGAGCCCCCATAACACCTTTTGGTTCAAAATATTTTTTAATTTGGCTATTCCTCACCCCTCTTGTAATTGAATGAGTTCAGTCACTTCGGTGCGCAATCCCGTCCTGCAGCGCGTGATCCTGCAAGACCCGCCGCTGTAGGTCACGGGTCTCGTGGGATCACGTGCCGCAGGATGGGATTGCGCACCGAAGTGACTGACATTGAATCAATGCTTTCCTATGGGGAAAAATATGTCCCTGGAGGTCATCATGCAGGGTGTGAGGACGTCCAGCGTCAGATACCAGACCAAAGGTCTGTTTTACTCCAGGAAGCCCTCAGGTGGCTGCCAGCGACTAGAGGCTGACTTATTGCTGGAACGTAAACAATGCAGTTTCTCTAGAACATTGCAGCTCGATTTGCAAAAGGGACACTATACCCAGACCACATCAATGAGCTGAAGTGGTCTGGGTGCCTTTTGTGTCGCTTTAACTTTGAAATCTTATTAAAGATTGTGTAGGGTGTGGCTGGAGGCGGGGCATGGAGGTGGGACAAGGGTGGGGCTTGCAGCAGAACATGGGTGGGGCCTGTAAGGGGGCCCTTGATTTATTTTGCCCGGGGGCCCTGAGGGTTCTCAGTCCGCCCCTGGTTACGCCCCTGTCCACCATGTATGCAGGAGAAGCTGGATCAAAATTTTGGCCACAAGAGAATTACGGTAGTAGGGGGTGCTACCAGAGAAGAAAACAATGCACATAAAAGACGTATTGCATGTATTTGAAATGCTCTTTACACTTCAATGTTTTAAAATGAAAGTAAACACCAGCACGTGTTTTAATGGAGTTTTTTTTTATTGACTAGCATTATGTACAATGTACAAGAGGAGTACAAGGCAGGGGGGCGGAGCCTAACCTTGGAGCTGAATGGCTGCTTGTTCCTGAGCTCCTCTCCCTGGCAGCTATTATAACCCCTTTTACTGGCTACTTACATTGTGCAAATGGGGAAACTAGGTAAAGATCGCCACCCTGAGACACCAGAGCCGACAGGGGCTCGTTCCAGACAGCCTGAGATGGATAAATATCTCAAGAAACATTCCAGGACCCCTGCTGCTGAAGTGTCCAAGATGGCGCGGCAGCTCTCTGATGCAGAAGAAGGTTCAGAGGCAGGAAGTGCCTCTGATGTATCAGATCGCAGACCTATGCGAAAAAGCTCCTCACTCTCCAAAGAAGTCCTCAGGGATATCCTGGAGTCTACACTTGCACCTCTGAAGAAGGATTTGGAGGAAATAAAAGGAGACCTGCGACACATTGGTAATCGAGTGGAGTCCCTGGAGCTCGCACAGGAAGCCATCCTGGTGCATGAGGGTAAGACGAGCGCGGCCCTGCAAACACACAGAGACTTGCTAAATGATGCGCTATTACGCATTGAAGACCAAGAAAATCGGAGCCGGCGGTGAAATATTCGCATCCGTGGTCTACCCGAAAATATCGCGATTGATGCGCTTAATTCGGCAGCATGCAAAATTTTCTCCTCCCTGCTAGGTGCTGAAAGAACAGCTCAGATTGTAATTGAGCGCATTCACAGGGCTTTGAGGCCCAAGCCTAAACCTGGTGAACCGCCGCGAGATGTAGTATGTGGCATCCTCAGCTACGTGGATACTGCGGCACTGCTTAGGGCGGGAAGAGAAGCTGACCGCATCATGTATGGTAAGACCCCCACCCTATTCTTTCAAGATCTGGCCCCCTCCACCTTAGCCAAGAGGCGCATCATAAGGCCACTCCTGGAGGTCCTTAAAGCCACAGCCACGCCATTCCGATGGCTCTACCCCTTCGGCTTGGCCATCTTGAAAAATGGAAGGCAGTACACGGTGCGGACCCCGGGAGACCTTAAAGCTATATGGGGCCCTCTTGGGATTGCACCCATCGCAGTTCCCTCTTGGATGCCGGCTGATCAAGGGGACCCCCTGTTTCTCCCCCCGGGTGTGGATTCGTGGCAACAAGTCTCGCCATCCAGACCAGAGAAGCAAGGAAAAGGCCGTTCTTAAGTTGCTGTCATGTGACTCTGCTCTGTGAGAAGCTGAAGTCTCTTATGTTTACTCATTACTGAGTTCATTGTCCTGGGACATTTTTGAGTTTCAGGCTGAGGGATCTTTGTTTGCTCTCTCTGAGCTGTTTATTGCCTGTTTGTTACCTATTTGTGGCCTTGATCAGGGTCTTAGCCCATTGCCCCGTTTCCATGGGCTTTGGGATTTGCTCCTTTTTATCGCTACCTTTCCTGCACAAGATACAGGTTGTGATTTGATGCAATGTTAGCACTGATAACTTTGCTAGGGTTATATGTTTGCCTTTATGTCGGTAATGTTACTGATTAATTCATCTCCCCCACACCCCTCCTTAAACCCCCTAGTGGCCCCACAGGAGCCCCCCTCTGATAGATCCCGGCTGTCCGCCGCTATGAAAAAGGATCTCCATCATGTCAGATGCTGGGTGGGACCACGAGCTCCCTGTCCAAGGGGAGACATACCTTGTTACATGTATAGTGTCTATGTCTTATCTGTTATGTTTTTTATTTTTCCTTTGACTTTCCCTTTAATCTCCTTCCCCTCCTCCTCCTCCTTACTCCGTCCGTTGCTTTCCAGACTGGATGTCCTTTTGCTCTGGGTCGACAGGCCTCCTCTGTCTTTACTATGGCCTCTATTGTAGTTGCCTCATTGAATGCCAAGGGTCTGAACGAGCCATGTAAGAGGTCTCAGGTGCTCTCATTGTTACAGAAAGATGATGTTTCGATTGCATTTCTTCAAGAAACTCATTTTAAGATGGGAAAACTCCCGAAATTATCCCCAAAAGTATTCTCACAATAGTTTCACAGCTCATATGTCTCGGCTTGCAGGGGTGTCAGCGTGGCCATCCACAAGCGTCTGCCCTTTAAACACTCCGCAATACTTGCAGATACAGACGGTCGCTTCTTGTTCGTGAAAGGGCACATCGCTGATACACCTGTCACCCTGGCTAACATATATGCCCCTAATAGGGGTCAGATCCCCTGGCTCGTTCGGACTCTTGCTCAATTGGCAGCTTTTAGTGAGGGTATGCTTATATTAGGAGGTGACTTTAATGTGACCCTGGAGCCTGACCTTGACTCGTCCTCCCAGAGATCTGAGTTATCCCACAAACTTCTACGCCGTCTGAAGACGGCGCTAAAGAAACTGCGGGTTATAGATGTTTGGTGCACTATGCATCCCTCTAGTTGGGATTACACGTTCTATTCCAATGCAAAAAAGTCTTTCCATAGGCTGGATTACATATTTCTATCCTCCCCCCATATTCCTCATGTAGTAGACGCGAGGATTGGTAACATCACACTGTCTGACCACGCCCCTGTATATCTCCGGGTGTCTATGACCGCTCTTCCTAAAAGGGAAAGAATATGCCGTCTTAATGACACCTTAATCTCTTACCCTGCTAATGCAACTAAAATCTCCCAGATTATATCTGAATTCTTCTCTCTTAATGCGGCAGGCGACCCCCCTCCCTCTCCCTCCATTCTGTGGGAAACCCATAAAGCAGTAGTTAGAGAAGAACTAATAGCCCTGGGCTCGCATGTTAAAAGATTGCGCTCCAAGGCTGTGGATGACCTGTTGTCCCGCATAGCAAGTCTAGAATTGACTCATAAGCAAACCCAGGCTCAGGCTGTGGCTGCTGAATTGGTGGGGGCCAGGACAGAACTGAAAAACCTGTTTAATGCTAAATCTGCGAAGCTTATATGTCGCTCCAAGTTTAAAGCTTATGCCCATGGGAACAAGGGGAATAAACTGATGTCTGCCATGGCTAAGCAACGCCACGCGGATTCATTTATCCCCGCAATTCTGAACGCAAAAGGTAATAAGCATAAATCGACCCATGACATAGCAAAAGCTTTTAGCGCATTTTATGCTGATTTTTATAACCTTCCCACCCCAGGCCGTCCTGGTTCCACTTCGGTTGAGCAGGCCACAGATGAGTTCCTATCAACTCTACAGCTCCCCTCCATTAGCCCCCTCCAAGCCTCTCAGTTAGTTGCCCCTGTATCAAGAGAAGAGATTGACTAGGTCCTATCCTCCATACCATCAGGTAAGAGTCCAGGTCCAGATGGACTTCCCATATCATATTATAAGACCTTCAGGGACATTTTGACCCCTCATTTTCAGACACTATGTAACTTCCTTCTGTCTGGAGGATCTTTACCCCCTCAGACATTAGAAGCTCACATAACTATAATCCACAAAGAAAACAAAGACCCCCTCCAATGTGGCAGCTACCGCCCTATCTCTCTACTAAATGCGGATGTCAAGTGGTGGGCCAAGATATTAGCGCAGCGTATTCAGCTGATCCTGCCGGATCTTGTGGACAGTGAGCAAGTGGGATTTGTGCGTGGCAGACAGGGCTGTGAGAACACGATACGCCTGCTTCATCTTATGGAGTGGGCTAGAAGCTCATCCACGCCTTTGGCCTTGTTGAGCACGGACGCAGAGAAGGCCTTCGACAGGGTCGGTTGGCATTATATGTCGCGGGCCCTGTCGAGGTTTGGTTTCCCAGACTCGTTCATATCCGCGATCTTCACTTTTTACTCAGCCCCATCTGCCAAACTGAAAATAAACGGTACGCTTTCTCCCTCCTTCGCCATCTCTAACGGGACGAGGCAGGGTTGCCCCCTCTCTCCATCTTTATTTGTCTTAGTTTTGGAGACTTTGCTCTGTAAGATCCGGCAGGATCCTGCTGTTAGGGGCCTTACCATCAATTCTCAGACCCACTTGACAGCCGCATTTGCTGATGACCTATTAATAATGACGTCTAATCCCGAAACTTCTTTCCCTAGGCTCTTGTTCCTTTTTGAGGAATTTGGTTTTGTTTCAAACTTCAAAATCAACTATAGTAAGTCCATGGCCCTCAATGTCACCTGCCCTGACTCAGTGAAAGAGGCCCTTCAGAAAATTACCCCCTTTAAATGGGCTACAAAAGATATAGTATTTTTAGGAGTACATGTCCCCGCTCAAGCAAAGGATTTGTTTGCTCTTAACTATGCCCCCTTACTCTCATCAGGAAACACTTACAATCTAGCAAACTCCCGTTTATTTCCTGGTGTGGAAGGAGGAGCTACCTTAAGACGTTTATAGCCCCTAAATTTTTGTACCTACTACAAGTTTTGCCTATTTGGCTGCTGCACTCATTTTTTGTCGACACTCGGCGAGTTTTCTCACTCTTTTTGTGGGGCAACAAACCTGCCAGAATTGCTTATTCTGTGCTGACCACAGAGAAAAGGTTTGGCGGCTTTGGTCTGCCTGACATGCGCTCCTACTATGCGGCTTATCAACTATTCTGAGGTCTGTCTCGTCTTAATATCTCCTATGATGCGCCATATGTGCGTCTAGAGCGCTCTCTGCTTACCACTAAAATGAGACGGATACTCTGGGGTCTATCCCCTTGTTCACCTGGTAGCTCCTCCTTCTTGCCCCTATGGAAGAGCCTATTGGTAGAATGGGCCAGGCAATACAAAGCCAAAGTGCTTACATTTCCTATCCCAGGCACACCACTCTCCTCCTTACAGTTCCACGTTCACCCGGAAGCTAAGACGCCTTCAGGCATCTGGCCTCTCCTGGCTGAAATTCCCATTAGTGAGATCCAGACTCCAGATGGGAACCTAGATTGGACTCCAGTCTTGAATGACCTCAAAATTAAAAATGCCCACTTTCTTCAGGTATTCGCCCTGCAGAAAGATATTAAATTAATTAAACTTCCACCTTCAACTACCACTAGCTCCCCTTCTTGGTTAGAAAAACTATTTCAGACACATGTAAGATTCCTAAACCGCTGTCTACCATATATAAAGAATTGCTCTCATCCTCCCCTCCTGAGCTACACTTCCTCAATTCTTGGGAAAGGGAGCTCTCTATTCGGCTCTCAGATCCGGAAAGGGCTTTTATCCTCTCACACTCCCATGGCTTTAGTCGCTGTATTAGAATACAAGAGAATTCATATAAGCTACTTACCAGATGGTACAAATCCCCGGAATTTCTACACAAGCTCAACGCAGACATCTCAAGTGAGTGTTAGAGGTGTGAGAAGGATATAGGTTCCCTATCACACATTTGGTGGTATTGTGAGAGGATCAAAGCGTTCTGGTGAAGCATAGAAGCATTGATCAATGAGGTTTGTGCTATGCAGGTCAAACTAGATCCCAAACTGATCTTACTTTGGTGCCCCAATGACTCGCTGTCCCCCTGTAGATCTGATCTTCCCACTATGCTCATCACGGCGGCGAGATTGCTGATACCGCTGCTTTGGAAGACTGTTGAACCTCCTACTGTAATGATGTGGAGAGACAAGGTGGATCAGATTTATAGATTTGAAGAGATGGCCCATTGGGAATCCTTCACCCGCCTTCGATTTCTTAAAATCTGGTCACCATGGAAAAACTTTAGAAAGTTTATTTGACGGAGTTAGATATCTCTTGATTCTCCCCCAACCACCCCCCACCCTTACCATTCCTTTCCCGTTGTTCCCTACTGTTATTATTTTGCCATTAATGGTTTAATTTTAGACACCATGTACAGCTTTGATTTGCATTATTTGTCACTTCACTTCCATGAAATGCTTGTCATACTGCCTTTCATCAAAGTATGATGGTATGTGATTGTATGGTGTACTTTATTCTTATAATAAAAAGAAATTTGGTTAAGAGGTGAACAAGGCATTACCAAATAAAATTCACTGCTTTATGTGGAGCATAAAAGCAAATAAGGCCTCATGCACACGGCCGTTGCCCGGCTGTGGCCCGCATACAGGGGGTCCGCAATACACGGACACCGGCCATGTGCACCACGCATCACGGATGCGGACCCTTTCACTTGAATAGGTCCGCAATCCGGGAGATGTGGTGCGGTGCGGAATGGAAGCACGGTTCGGAAGCCCACAGAAGCACTACTGACTGCTTCCATGGTGTTTCTGTCCGTGCCTCCGCATCGCAAAAAGATAGAACATGTTCTATTTTTTTATGGTGCGGATGGATCACTGACCCATTCAAGTTAAATGGGTCTCGAGCAAATTGCGGTCCACAATGCACGGAACGGCTGCACAATGACCGTGTGCATGAGGCCTTACAGAGACATTGTATCATGCATGCTCTCCAAATAAATTGAATTCTTAATTTGGCAGTGCCTTGGATGCTTCTTCTTCCACGTTGATTTCTTGGGTAGATCAAAATGGAACCACACCCTTAAGCAAGTTGCAACTCTTTGGTTATGGACAAAGTTGAACTTTGATTTGGTCAGAAATCATTGTAAAAGATCATTCAGGAGAGAAGAGAGAGACTGGAGAACGAACCTCTCAGATTGATTTCACTGTAAATGGCATTCTGCAGCTTGCTATGTACTATGATACGTAAAAGCTGCAGAAGCCAAACAGTGCACAATATTTTATAAAACCCTAATGCATTTAAGTAAATGGTCTTCATTTGACACATTTCGATCTGTTTTTCCACTAGGACAGGCACAAGAAGACTGGTATTCTTAAAAAGGAAATGCTCCCCCTAATAGAGAACAAGATGTAAAAAAGTGTCCTAACACCTATTGTTGACTTGGTACAAGTGTAAACTACTTGCATTTCCCATGCAATAACTAGAGCATTTTTTTTTCTTATAGCTGTATGTCGTGCCATTCCTCTACTATTCCTACTAGAAGTTTAAGAATAAGGATTCAACTTGATGTTACCTTTTTTTTTTGGGGGGGGGGGGGGGGGGGGTGTCCCTGCATAGTCTGCAACAGGCAGTACTGATTGGACAGTGGCAGACTGTGCAGAAACACTCCCTGACAATTATGAATAAATGTACACCACCCACTTGTACATTTATTCATAAATGTCTAGCAGGAATAATAGAGGGATATAACACCATACAGTAATATGAATAAATCCTCCAGAATGGCCATTTGATGTGGAACACAATTATTTACTAAATCAGACACCTAAAGGAGAACATGTCCCCACTCCTGACATGTCTGTTTTATTAAATCATTTTGTTCCCCATGCAACGATTCTGGAGCATGTTTTTATGTAACTCTTCAATTTTTCTGTTATTGCTGCTAGAAATTTATTAAGGATGCCATCTGAAACGTTCACCTCGTACTGAAGAATTTGGAAATGCACAGCATCATATTACAAAGAAGCAATTAAAATCTCACGGCCATTGTCTTGACTTAGTGATTTCTTTATTAAGTCGATAATGAGTAAAGAGAGTAGGCTAATAAAAACATGGCAACAATCTCCGGTTTGCCTCAGGCAGAAGAATGATTAGGCATTATTACTCGGGACAACGGGAAAATGTGCTTGAATTTAAATATAAGATGCTGATATTTCATTGACAGTTCCAGTGTGCCGGACTCAGATTATACAGCCTCATGCATTTTTTTTCCCAGGAGTTTGGAGGACATTTAATAGGACTTGCACACTGCTTTGGAGTAAACCATGAGGAAGTTTCAGTGCAGTGTGCACTACACCTGAACAGGTTGTCTTGCTGGAGGCACACTCCCCTTTTTATGAGACTTCACCCCTTCTATGTGTGCCCTTCACCCTTTTATGACATTTCCTCCATGTGCTGTGAAAGAGTATACCAACTCAGCTGGGAGTCCAGGAGGTTGCTCCTTTTTCCAGGAGCCTCCAAAAGTTCCAGGAGAGTTGGCAAGTTTGCACTATAGATATATTAACATCTACATACATAACTACTCACAAACACTCAATATATATACAACACGATTACAGACCTCTGTGTGGTCATACGCGTGGATAGCACATTCACTATGCCAGGGGCGTTGCTAGGGTCTCAAAAGATCCGGGGCCCAAGCCCCAATGAATATTGTCCAATTCTCAAAGTCAACCAATCGCCCTCCCCCTGCAAACACTAGCACTAAAGATATTTTACTGTACTTGTTATACAGCAGCACATACCTTTCACATCCAGTGCCTCCAGGTGTTATCCCAGTGGTAATAAAGCTCTCTAAAGACCGCTCAGTAGTAATAAGACCCCCCATAATGCTCTTAATAGAAATAATGTGGATCTATAAGTCCCTCCTATAAAGCCCCCAGTAGTAATAAGAACGCTTAATGGCCCCTGGATTTAAAATGTCCCCACAGTATTTATAATGCCCCCTACTATTATAATGCTCACCCTGAAGTGCCCCAGCATTTATATCGCCCCCTACTGTTATAATGCCCACACAATACCCCCAATGTTTACAGTATATTGCCACCTACTGTTATAATGCTCGCCTTGAAGCGCCCCCAGTATTTATAATGCCCCCTGCACTTATATTCCTCCATTTACTGTCCTCAGAAATTATAATTCCTCAGCCCCTCCACCATACAGTCCAAGGTAAATAATATTATTTCCCTCCTCCACCATAGAGTCACATGTAAATACCATCACACCATCTCTCCAGCCCCCTCCAATATACAGTCCCATGTAAATAACATCCCTCTCTATCTACAGCCCCCTCCAAAATACAGTCCCACATAAATAACATCACCCCTTCCCCAGCCACCTTCAACATACAGTCCCATGTAAATAACATCACCCCTCAATATTCAGTCCCATGCAAATAACATCACTCCACCCCACTGTCCCACGTAAATAACTTCAGCCCTAACATACAGTCCCAGTTAAATAACTACAACTCCCAACATTGCTCTGCCTCTCACACTGAGTAATCTACCACTTCACTTACCTCTCCTCATGTAGCAGACCTTACCACAGCTTCTTCCCAGGACTTCTATTCACTGCTGAGCCGTCCTCTCCTGCACTGGTCACATGATGGTGACATCTCGCAGGTCCTTTTCAGCTACTGCATTTAGAACTGATCACATGGACTGTGATGTCATCACAGGTCCTTCAGCTCTTGCAAGGCATTAGATTCAATTGTATTGCCGTGCTGAGGATGGCAATACAGTTGGATCTATCTGGCAGGCAGAAATTCGTGGCCTGGGACAAAACATCAGGGGCCCAGGCCCGAATGTTTTAACCTAGCAACGCCCCTGCACTATGCATTTAGAGAAGATGAAGTACAGGACGCACAGCAAAGTTGGCAGAATTTTTTTATACCTCTCCCAAAATTAGTCTGGATTCACCACAGTGTTATCACTTTATGTTGCTCTGTTCCATTATAGGAGCAGAACAAAAAAAAAAAAGGAAATTCGGAGCATAACTAAAATGAACGAAACTGAACAGACCCCATTATAAATTGTGCTGAGAAGCCATGTTTTATTATGCTGATTAACAGTTGTCATATCAAAAGCATAGCATTGAGGATGTTCAATCTAGATTCACTCTCACATGTTATATACTTTGTATAGTCTTTTCTCTGTTCCCCCCTCTCTGGATCAACACTCCTCCCCATTTGGCCCAGGTGTTTTTATTTGGCAGGAATCTGCGAAGGGTCTATAAATTCCTACCACCTCTCAGTTGGAGTTCCTGAGAGTCTGTGAACAGGTTAGCTTTAGCACCTGTTCACATTATGCGGTGCTGAGCAGTGGCCATTGCTGCTTTTGTGCTGTGCTGGTGGAGTGATGGGGCCCAGGGCCAGGGTGGCTTTGCAACACAGTGGGGATGCTGTGTGGCTACTGGGTACCGTCGCCTGCTGGTGCGGGGGCGCCGGTGGTTGCCGCGCAGTGCCGTGCCAAAGTTAGAGTAGGTCCCCACTTGAAGAGGCAACCTTGTCGTGGTAAGTGGGTCTATGCTCTTTGATCAAACTGTATACCAATGCCTCCTTTTAGTGCATAGCATAGGGTTATATTTATTATAAATTGCGCTGAGAAGCCATGTTTTATTATGCTGATTAACAGTTGTCATATGAAAAGCATAGCATTGAGGATGTGCGATCAAGATTCACTCTCACATGTTATCACTTTATATTGCTCTGTTCCTTTATAGGAGCAGAACAAAAAAAATAATGGAAATGCCAGATTCAGCGCATAACTAAAATGAACGGAACTGAACAGACTCCATTTACTACAATGGGGCCTGTTCAGGATGCTGCTTTTTAACTGGACACAAAAGTTTTTTGTCTTGTCTTTTTGACAGAATCTGTGACAGAGGCCACAAATCCAGCCTCCAACACAGGTGTTTATAGATAATATCAGATCAAAGTATAACATCAAATCCATGTTTAACACACAAATTCAGTACCAGAACCAAGATCACTACGAAATTACAACAATGGAACTAAGCACAGTACATAAAGACAGCACCAGAACCAAGCTCACAACATAAATACACCAGCCAAACCAATCCCATAAGTCAAAAACAGCACACGAACCAAGCGCCTTACATAAACACAGCACCAGAACCAAGCGCCTTACATACATACATACAGCACCAGAACCAAGCGCCTTACATAAATACAGCACCAGAACCAAGCGCCTTACATAAATACAGCACCAGAACCAAGCGCCTTACATAAATACAGCACCAGAACCAAGCGCCTTACATAAATACAGCACCAGAACCAAGCGCCTTACATAAATACAGCACCAGAACCAAGCGCCTTACATACATACAGCACCAGAACCAAGCGCCTTACATAAACACAGCACCAGAACCAAGCGCCTTACATACATACAGCACCAGAACCAAGCACCTTACATAAATACAGCCCCAGAACCAAGCGCCTTACATAAATACAGCACCAGAACCAAGCGCCTTACATACATACAGCACCAGAACCAAGCACATTACATACATACAGCACCAGAACCAAGCTCATTACATACATACAGCACCAGAATCAAGCTCATTACATACATACAGCACCAGAATCAAGTTCATTACATACATACAGCACCATAACTAAGTTCATTACATACATACAGCACCAGAACCAAGCTCATTACATAAATACAGCACCAGAACCAAGCTCTGTACATAAATACAGCACCGACACCAAGCGGTTTACATAAAAACAGCACCAGAATCAAGCATTTTACATAAATACAGCACCAGAATCAAGCTCATTACATACATACAGCACCAGAATCAAGTTCATTACATACATACAGCACCATAACTAAGTTCATTACATACATACAGCACCAGAACCAAGCTCTGTACATAAATACAGCACCGACACCAAGCGGTTTACATAAAAACAGCACCAGAATCAAGTTCATTACATACATACAGCACCAGAATCAAGCCCATTACATACATACAGCACCAGAACCAAGCTCATTACATACATACAGCACCAGAACCAAGCTCATTACATACATACAGCACCAGAACCAAGCTCATTACATACATACAGCACCAGAACCAAGTTCATTACATACATACAGCACCAGAACTAAGCTCATTACATACATACAGCACCGACACCAAGTTCATGACATAAATACAGCACCAGAACCAAGTTCATTACATATATACAGCACCAGAACCAAGCTCATTACATATATACAGCACCAGAACCAAGCTCATTACATACATACAGCACCAGAACTAAGCTCATTACATACATACAGCACCAGAACTAAGCTCATTACATACATACAGCACCAGAACCAAGCTCATTACATACATACAGCACCAGAACCAAGCTCATTACATACATACAGCACCAGAATCAAGCTCATTACATAAATACAGCACCAGAACCAAGCATAATACATATATACGTCACTGGCTTTAAAAAGTTCAATATAGATACCATTTGAGTAGTCAGGTCAGCCCTCGCCATATAAGCTTGTGTAGTGTGAAATTACAGCTCCCAGTATGGCCTGAACAGTAGTAAAGGGATGCTGGGAGATGATCTTTCACCAAACAGCATATTACCAGCCATCATCAGCTGTAGATCATACACGTCACTACAGCACTGATCAGAAGCAGAATAAACATTTTCATTTAGTGACTTACAGGTGACATCTCCTCCAGAGTTTTTTTTCCATCCGGTTCAGACCACCATGATTGATTTTGTCATTTTGTCTTCAGCTTCTTGCCTTACCAACACATAGGCACCCTATATACTAACACACACTCCTCTTGGTGCTACACGCATGGCCATAAACATACCGTAATAGCTCTATACACTGTGCACCTGAATAGTCACGTCTATTTTACTCACTTATATAGTGCTGACATATTCCACAGTGCTTTACAGTCATTATTATTACTTTTCTGTCTCCAATGGAGTTCACAAACTACAATGCCCCCTGAAAATAAAGTGCCACATACAGTGCCTTTAATGGTAGTGTCGCACACTTTGTACCACATGTCTGATGCCCCCTATTGATTCTGCCACACACTCTGTGAAACCCATATATATGGGAAAAAAGCCTGAAACCGCGCTGGCCACAAAGAAGGAACACCAATGGTTACCCCTATGTAGTTGGAAGGAAATAGTAGATACTGCTGGGTAGATTAGTAGAACTCTGCTCAATTAGGATTTATCCATAAAATGCACTGACTATAAAGTATACACTGGGATGGTCTCTATAGTGTAGGAAACCAAACAGCCCAGCTGACCATACCTAATTATAGACAGCGGTCCAACATGAATGTAGGACCTGCAGATTTAATGTGTGAATCCCAGTACCTGATTAAGCCCGGATACTCTGGCACATAATTGATCATGCAGCTGTATAACTTACTTCTAGTATTCCGCGCCAAGAGTCTCTAGGACGCAGCAGTCAATGGAGCTGATCAAAAAATTCTGATGGTTCGGTGAGTAGGAGCAGTCTTCTGTTTCCTCTGCCAGCACGCGCGGTACCGGCCGGTGGTGACGCGTGCGCGCGAGGGAAACTGCGCTGATAACTTTAGAAAACGAAAGTTCCGTGTGATGTCACACCTTGGACCGATGCCTCCTTGGGTCACAACGGAACTTTAGTTTTCTAAAGTTATCTGCGCAGTTTCCCTCGCTGGAAGGAAAATACCTGCCTTGCCAGACACAACCCCTCACTGTGTCACACCCCCTAATATATATTACATATTATCTGTGCCCCCTTTATATTTAGTGTCTATTGTCCGTCCCCTCTATACACTGCGTGCAGAATTATTAGGCAAATGAGTATTTTGACCACATCATCCTCTTTATGCATGTTGTCTTACTCCAAGCTGTATAGGCTCGAAAGCCTACTACCAATTAAGCATATTAGGTGATGTGCATCTCTGTAATGAGAAGGGGTGTGGTCTAATGACATCAACACCCTATATTAGGTGTGCATAATTATTAGGCAACTTCCTTTCCTTTGGCAAAATGGGTCAAAAGAAGGACTTGACAGGCTCAGAAAAGTCAAAAATAGTGAGATATCTTGCAGAGGGATGCAGCACTCTTAAAATTGCAAAGCTTCTGAAGCGTGATCATCGAACAATCAAGCGTTTCATTCAAAATAGTCAACAGGGTCGCAAGAAGCGTGTGGAAAAACCAAGGCGCAAAATAACTGCCCATGAACTGAGAAAAGTCAAGCGTGCAGCTGCCAAGATGCCACTTGCCACCAGTTTGGCCATATTTCAGAGCTGCAACATCACTGGAGTGCCCAAAAGCACAAGGTGTGCAATACTCAGAGACATGGCCAAGGTAAGAAAGGCTGAAAGACGACCACCACTGAACAAGACACACAAGCTGAAACGTCAAGACTGGGCCAAGAAATATCTCAAGACTGATTTTTCTAAGGTTTTATGGACTGATGAAATGAGAGTGAGTCTTGATGGGCCAGATGGATGGGCCCGTGGCTGGATTGGTAAAGGGCAGAGAGCTCCAGTCCGACTCAGACGCCAGCAAGGTGGAGGTGGAGTACTGGTTTGGGCTGGTATCATCAAAGATGAGCTTGTGGGGCCTTTTCGGGTTGAGGATGGAGTCAAGCTCAACTCCCAGTCCTACTGCCAGTTTCTGGAAGACACCTTCTTCAAGCAGTGGTACAGGAAGAAGTCTGCATCCTTCAAGAAAAACATGATTTTCATGCAGGACAATGCTCCATCACACGCGTCCAAGTACTCCACAGCGTGGCTGGCAAGAAAGGGTATAAAAGAAGAAAATCTAATGACATGGCCTCCTTGTTCACCTGATCTGAACCCCATTGAGAACCTGTGGTCCATCATGAAATGTGAGATTTACAAGGAGGGAAAACAGTACACCTCTCTGAACAGTGTCTGGGAGGCTGTGGTTGCTGCTGCACGCAATGTTGATGGTGAACAGATCAAAACACTGACAGAATCCATGGATGGCAGGCTTTTGAGTGTCCTTGCAAAGAAAGGTGGCTATATTGGTCACTGATTTGTTTTTGTTTTGTTTTTGAATGTCAGAAATGTATATTTGTGAATGTTGAGATGTTATATTGGTTTCACTGGTAAAAATAAATAATTGAAATGGGTATATATTCGTTTTTTGTTAAGTTGCCTAATAATTATGCACAGTAATAGTCACCTGCACACACAGATATCCCCCTAAAATAGCTAAAACTAAAAACAAACTAAAAACTACTTCCAAAAATATTCAGCTTTGATATTAATGAGTTTTTTGGGTTCATTGAGAACATGGTTGTTGTTCAATAATAAAATTAATCCTCAAAAATACAACTTGCCTAATAATTTTGCACTCCCTGTATAATCTCTTTGAATACAGTGCACACACATATAATATTCACCTGTCCCCAGTCCCACAATGAAGCAATGCAGGCCTGACCTCATGTGGCCAGGTTTTGTTCTCCTGTGAAATGTTGCAGAGGGTATGCCTACATCACAGAAAAGCACAGGACTGGCGGGGCAAGAAACTAATGGTTCGCTTGTCTTGCAGACACTGCCAGGTATCCAATTGTATCTGTGTAATGAATACCTGCCAGTGCCTAGGCGCTCCCCAGTAAAGGTGCATTGCAGGGCTTTTAGCAAGTGCTCCAACTGCACCAATGATGAATCGCCTTGCCTACTGCTCATGTGCCAGTGCTTTTGTGGTCCCCTATGGTCTCTGAGCTTAGGAGTCAAGGAGGCTGGCCTATTATTGATTGACACCTAACTCTGTACATACAGTCCAAGAGGAAAGCCTCTGATAGGACCACTCACTAGACTATTAAAGAGAACTTGTCACCAGAAAATGCAGACTGATAGATAGTTTTCTGGGAAAAGAGTCTGTAATGCAGCCACTGAATACAGCTATCAGTTCCTGGCAGCTATCTATATATACACACTTAAGCCTCATTCACACGTCTGTGTCCGTACTTAAATCCCTAAAAAGGTGGTCAGTGATGCCTCTGTGAAGATGTCCGTGATGGATCCGTGTTTCCTTTTTTTGCTGTCCATGTGTCATCCGTGTTTCACTGACACTGAACAACTGAAAAATAATTTTCAAAGCAACTCTTCCTAATGATCTGTGAAACGTTGCATCCGTGGTTTTCACGGGACCCATAGACTATAATGGGCATGATGGACAAAATAGAGCATGCATCCGTGCTAAAAAAAACGGACCCACGGACCCTGATAAAACACTGATGTCTGAATACACACATTAAAATGAATGGGGACGTGTTCTCTCAGTGGAGAACACGTACAGCACACATCCGTGGAACACTGACGTGTAAATGAGGCTTTACACAGAGAATGCTATCAATCACTGATAACACCTGCCAACCTGTACAAATGAAGTCCGAAAAATCTGACATTTAAGGGGTATTCACATGACAGAATCCGTTTTGTGGTCTGCAAAATACGGACACGGGCCATGTACGTTCTGCATTTCGTGGATCAGCATGTCCTGCTCTTTGTTAGAAATGCCTATTTTTGTCCAAAAATAGAATGTTCTATTTTTTTTTGCGAGGCTGTTCAATAGACATACGGAGGCGGACAGCACACAGTGTACTGTCCCTATCTTTTGCGGCCCCAAGAAAATGCTGATCAGATTCAGACCAAAAATATGGTCATGTGAAGGGATCCTTAGCCTTCAATCACACAACTGTAACAAATGGACGTCTCACAGCTTTTTTTTAAGAACAAAAACAGTCACACAGACCAAATAGAAATCCTTCAAGGATTGAACAGATTTTTTCACAGGTGACAAACGGACACAGAAATGTGAACGAGTCCTTACTGAACCTTTTCCCACGGAACTATATATCAATCTTCTCAGCTCCTCCTGCTCTATAACATACTGCCTGCAGATTACATTTTATGGTGACAGGTCCTCTTTAAGACTAGAATAATTGAAGATATTACTAGTTCTACTGAATCTTTTGCAACAAAACTATATATCAATCTGCTCAGCTCATCCCCCTCTATAACATGCTGCCTACAGAATGCACTACATTTTCAATGGGACATGTTTCTTTTAAATGGCGTTGACATGTCACCAATCCAGCCAATGATTGACTGTAGCGGTCATGCCATGTCATCATTTGAACCCGGTAAAAAGAGATCTGCAGGGGACCAGGGAAACGCCAGCACGGGTGCGGCAGGGGATTGGTAAGGTGACTATTACTGCGTTTGTTATTTTATACAATATTTAGCTGTTTGTAAAAAAAAGGTTTTATGGTGTTTGACAACCTTTTTAACAAACATATTTTCCCTGTTATGGCAAACTGATACTGAATCAATGATGCAGTAAAATTTAAACAATCTAGCATCACTGGGATTTATGAAATTATAATTCAAAAATCTCATTGTTCATGTTAGTGTAGCCATCATGTTTGTAGGCCACTCCTATTAACTATGTAGAATCCCTCCCTCTTGATGCTTACTAAAGTTGGCCAGTAGGGGGCCACCTCTAAACATGCACATGTCCTAATCCATCTCTTCCTTAGGCTACTGTCACACTAGTGTTTTTGCTGAATCCGGCAGGGTCCAGCAAAAACTCTTCCATTACTGATAATACAACCATCTGCATCCATTTGAACGGATCCGGTTGTATTATCTTTAACATATTTGTAACATTGCCAAAACGGATCCGTCATTAACTCCAATGAAAGTCAATGGGGGACGGATCCGTTTTCTATTGTGGCAGATTTTGCCAGAGAAAACGGATCCGTCCCCATTGACTTGCATTGGGGTCATGACTTGCATTGGGGTGATCCGTTTTGCTCCGCATCCCCAGGACGGAAAGCAAAATACAACATGTTGCGGTTTGCTCTCCGGTCTGGGAACGCAACTAAACCGAATCGAAAGCATTTTGGAGCATTCCGTTCTGTTCAGTTTTGTCCCCATTGACGATGAATGGGGACAAAACTGAAGCGTTTTTTTTCCGGTATTGAGCCCCTATGACGGAACTCAATACCGGAAAACTTTAACGCTAGTGTGAAAGTACCCTTACCAGGGTGCAGAAAGCTCAGATATGGGGTGCTCTTTTGCAGGGTTCGTGCATTGAAGAATGCCTTTAGGCACCCCTGTTACTGGCTATACCAGCAAGGGCTAAACAAAATGTGGCTACCTCTGGGACCCATTCATTCATATCTCTAGAACGGGGCTCCTACCAAAGTCAAGGAGAGCTTACTGTGCATGCTCGGCCACTTGTCTATTAACCATAAATTTTTAACAGCTAAACAGTTGTCACCCGCCCCAGTAGTAATTTGACTATAAAACAGATGTTGTTATAGTCTGTATGATAAAATAATAACAATAATTATTAAGTAAATAATAATAAATGTGGGGGGTTCAGTCAGCACAACCCTGTATGCAGGTGCACATCGCTATGGCGAAATACACATACAAACGCAAAAACACAAATGCAATAGCACTCTGCAACAAGCACTCTGCCCTGCCTCTATGCTGGATGTTGAATGAGGCATTGGTGTACATTTTGGCCAAAGCATAATAAGCCACTCACCACGTCAAGGTCGCCTCTATGAGTGGTTCCTAACACTAGTTCCTACCTGTTATGGGCCATGATAGCCACACAAAGTCCAGGGAGCGCAGGCACAGCATGCACGCCAAGCACACTCTGCTTTTAACCCCGTCCGGTGCTGTGACAGCTTTCATCGGATCCAGGGATGCAAGTACCAACCACTATATACTTCTCCTGGAGCCAAATAGCTACTGGTAGGCGCTGTAAAAGCAGACTCAGTTTTATACTGACTTTAAAACCAGCCTCCAGGGCAGACTAACTGGTCAGGTGTGCATGACTGCATGGAGATCGCCACGCCTCCAATATATACTACAAAGAAAAAATGTGGGGGGTTCAGTGTGCCTGCACTCCCTGGACTTTGTGTGGCTATCATGGCCCATAACAGGTAGGAACTAGTGTTAGGAACCACTCATAGAGGCGACCTTGACGTGGTGAGTGGCTTATTACGCTTTGGCCAAAATGTACACCAATGCCTCATTCAACATCCAGCATAGAGGCAGGGCAGAGTGCTGGTTGCAGAGTGCTATTGCATTTGTGTTTTTAAATAATAATAAAGCAATAAAAAATATGTCAGTGTAACTAGACACTGTAAGGCTACTTTCACACTAGCATTGTTTAAATCTGGCGTTCAATTCCGACACCGGAACTGCCCGCCGGATCCGGAAAAACGTGTGAAAATGGATTACATTTGAATCCTGATCAGGATTTTGATCACAATGAAAAAATGCATTGGAAAAAACGGATCCGCCATTTATGGACTTTAACTTTTTTTTTCACATTTTTCGGGTTTAACATGCAAAAGCCGGATCCGGTTTGACTGAACACACGGCGCCGGCGTTAATACAAGTCAATGGGAAAAAGACCGGATCCGGCATTCAGTCAAAGTGTTCAGGATTTTTGGCTGGAGGTAAAAATACAACATGCTACGGTTTTCTGAAAAGCCTGATCAGTCAATAAGACTGAACTGAAGACATCCTGATGCATCCTGAACGGATTACTCTCCATTCAGAATGCATTAGGATAAAACTGATCAGTTCTTTTCCGGATTTGAGCCCCTAGGACGGAACTCAGCGCCGGAAAAGAAAAACGCTAGTGTGAAAGTACCCTAAGGGTCCATTCACACGTCCGCAATTTCGTTCCGCATTTTGCGGAATGGAATTGCGGACCCATTCCTTCCTATGGGGCACCACGATGTGCCGGCAATGTGCGGTCCGCAAAATGCGGAACGCACATTGCCGCTGTCCATGTTTTGCGGAACAATTTGGTGTATCTACAATAGTTGTTGAGAAATCCTCTGCACCTAGCTCAACAAGGGGGTATGACTTACTGGAAAAGATCCTTCTTTCCAAAATAGCTCCACAATTCTGGTGTAAAACTCTATCTCATAGTTAGCCAACCCATACTTGATAAAGAGTTAGACAAAAATGTCTGTCCCTGCACCAAATTCATCATCCAGCCTGAGCCATGTCTACTGTAGAAAGTCTTTATAAATTTATACCATCAACAGCAGGAGTGCACAACCTGCATCACGGAGGCCAAGATAAGATTTATCACGTATCAAAACTGATATATTTAACATCTAAAGACTGACTTTTGTCGTGCAGAAGAGGAGCTTATGTAGAATAGAGCTAGCGTAGAACTTGCACATTTGCAGTAATAATGTAAAGTATTAGGCTTGTTTTTGCAGCATCCTGCTGGGGAAAAACAGGGAGGAGGATGGGATAGGAAGTCACTCGTGGCACTGATAGGAGTAGTAGTGATTCATGGTAGCTGTACTCACTCTGGCACTCACAGGGGCCGTGCAGTGAATGGAGGTTGCCCCCTTTCTTCGCTCCTTCTCCCTGGCTGTGAGCGGTCCGCTCTGATTAGATGGCGCTCACAGCCAGGGAGAAGGAGACGCCCACAGCAGAAGACTGCGTCTCCTCCCAATTGCAAGTTTAATGCTTATTATAATACAGCGCGAAAAATCCTCGGGGGGCCACAGCAGACGAAAAGGGGGGGGGGTTGAAAAAATATACACCCATGGCATCAGTGGGGGCCGCCCTACAAGGTAATACCATAATTAGCCAAATGTCAAAATGGATAAAAGGTCCTCTTTAAACAAAAGCATAATAAAATATTTCTGAAGTTTGCTTAACCGCATGTGGCCGACTCCCCAAACACACGGAATATGTTTCTCTGGTCAGATGATACTAAAATTGAACTTTTTGGCCTTCATGGCAAATTCTATGTGGGGCACAAACTCAAGAACACAATTCAACTGTCCTTGGGGTGGCAGCATCATGCTGTGGGGAAGCTTTTCATCGGCAGGGACTGCAAAACTGGACTGGACTGAAGGATGGTGGTAAATACAGTGTAAGGCCTCATGCACACGACCGTTGTTTTGGTCCGCATCCGAGCCGCCGTTTTTGCGGCTCAGATGCGGACCTATTCACTTCAATGGGGCCGCAAAAGATGCGGACAGCGTGTGCTGTCTGCATCCGTTGCACCGTTCCGTGGTCCCGCAAAAAAAAATATAGCATGTCCTATTCGTGTCCGTTTTGCGGACAAGAATAGGCATGTCTACAATGGGCCGCCCGTTCCGCAAATTGCGGAAGGCACACAGGCGGCTTCCGTGTTTTTTGCGGATCCGCGGTTTGCAGACCGCAAAAAACAGCACGGTCGTGTGCATGTAGCCTAAATGGTGATGCACTCTCCAGCAGAACAATGACCATAAACACAATAAGCTAAAGATACATTGGAGTAGTTTAAAGGGAAACATATAAATGGATCTTAGAATGGTCTAGACAAGTCCAGACACCAGTCCAAATGAGAATTTGTGATGTGAAGTCTGCTGCACACTAATGCAATCCATCCAACTAGAAAGAGTTTGAGCAGTTTTGCCTGGGCAACAATGCCCTTGTCTAGATATGCTAAGGCTAGTTTCACACTAGCGTTAGGATGTCTGGATCTGGCACTGGCAATTGCTAGCGGACACCGGCCAGGCACATTTACTATAATGGGGACCAGTGGAGATCCGGCTGCAAGCCGGCAAACATGCCGAGAGTCAGCCTGGTGAAAACCACTGCACACAGCGGTATTAGTCCAGACGATTCTCAGCATATTTGCCGGATCTCTGCTGGTCCCCATTATAGTGAAAGGGGCCGGACAGAATTCCGGCAATGCCCGGCAGTGACAGCATAATGCAGATGTAAAGCCGGACTAAGCTAACAGAGACATTCATTAAGAGATTTGCATCTTCAACTGTAGCAAAAAGTGACTCTATAATTTATTAACTTTCAGGCAGTGAATACTTATGCACATCAATGTTCTATATGTTTTGTCTTAATTATTGTCTGTGTTACAGGAAAAAATATTTTGCACCTTCAAAGTGGTAGGTACTTTGTATAAATCAAATGGTACAACCACCTCAGAATCCATTTAAATTCTAGATTGTAGTGCAACAAAACAGGAAAGCACCAAGAGGAGTGAGAAAACATTCACAAGGCATGGTACACAGTGGGTGGGCACCATAAACTCCCAAAGAAATGCCAGTTAGCGTGTACACAAAATGAACAACAGAACAAGAAACATGAACGTGAAGCTACATCTTTCAGATGAATTACCAATTATCTCACCTCTCACAATGTTATGACCCAAATATATGTATTTCGTACTATTAACCAGCGCATGCACACTGCATATCTCTGTGCCTTTGCTCACAATGGGCAGAACACTGCGAATGACAGGGCCCGGCAATAATGCGCGAAGGGGCTACAGGGAAATACGATGTCACAGAGACACAGGGGTGGCCGGAGCTTACTGAGGGATGGAGTTAGGCGCGAGTAAAGCCTCATTCACACGTCTGTGTCCATGCTCAAATCCGTGAGCAGGTGGTCGGTGATGCATCCGTGAAGCTGTCCGTGAATGATCTGTGTTGGGTCTGTGTGTCCGTTTTTTGCTGTCCGTGTTGCATCCGTGTTTCACTGACACTGAACAGCTGAAAAATAATTTTCAAAGAATCTCTTCTTATTGATCAGTGAAACACGGATGCAACACGGATGGTATCCGTGGTTTTCACAGACCCATAGACTATAATAGACGCGAAGGATCTGTGCTAAAACACTGACCATGGACCATGCTAAAACACTGATGTCTGAATACACACATTAAATAGAATGGGGACGTGTGCTGTCCGTGGAGAACACATACAGCACACGTCCATGAAACACTGATGTGTGATCGAGGCTTAAGGCAGGGCAACCTGGGCAGTTTCAGTAAACTCTCTGCCTCTGGGCACCTGGCCTCTGGGCACTTGCGATGGCTCATGCCAGTGGATAAATGGTGTAATCAAAAGTCTCTCTTTACTGAATAGAGAACGGGAGTGATAGTACATATAGCAGCTACAGGCACAGTTCTGAGGTATATTACAGAGTAGGCTTCTCTCAGTAAATGGCAAATATCAATGATGGTAGTTATGCTCCCTGAGTCTCACTAAAAGTATACTTTGCAATCTTCCCAAATAACCACAGGCATGCAATTCCATTCTCACTAACTCTTTCTGCAAATCCCAGGCTGCGGGGTGCAGATCTTAGTGTAGTGGGCATTGAAATGTACCCTTTCCACAAGCAGTAAAGTCTTATTGCCATAAACTGGTGATACCTTACTGTTTGAATCTTACTGGTTCTAAACCTTATGTGTATGTCTGTTCTCTTTTCCTCAGGGGTAATCTTTCAGTTAGTTAGGCCCACTGCACATGAACGTGTGCACCCCATGGTCGTGCTGCAGCCCGCAAAATGCGGGCCACAATGCACAAACACAGTCCGTGGGGCAGCCGCAGCGGATCGCAAAAAGATAGGACATGTTCTATCTTTTTGCGGAACGGAAGTACGGGACGAAACCCCACGGAAGCACTCCGTAGTGCTTCCGTAGGGTTCTGTTCCGTTCCGTTCCGATCCATTCCACATCTCCGGATTTGCGGACCCATTCAAGTGAATGGGTCCGCATCCGTGATGCGAAATGCCTAAGGAACGGCACTCGTGCATTGCGGATCCGCAAATTCAGTCCCCAATACGGCAATGGGAAGCACACAGCCTTAAATTGTTGTCTGGCAGCTTTCAACCTCAGGGATGAAGGTTTCCTGAGCCAGGCTTCTCTCCAGGCCTACTTCTGAGGAGCTTACACATGCATGTCTTACATCTAGCTCTGAGGACTAGAAACTCTCTAGCCAGGGGGTGGGATCAGCCCATCACCCTGGAAACTAGGCTAAGACTGCCAGTGTTAACTAATTGTTACCCATACATAACCATTTGGGATATACATAGTGCACAACGAAAGAATGTTAATAATAACATTTAAGGGCTCATGCACACGACCGTTGGCTGTTCTGCAGTCTGCAAATTGCGTATCTGAGAAACACAGATACCAGAGTGTGTGTTCTGCATTTTGCAGAATGGCCCCTAATAGAACAGTCCTATCCTTGTCCGTAATGCGGACATGGATAGGACATGCTTTATTTTTTTGCGGGGCTGTGGAATGGACGTACGGATGTGGAAAGCACATGGAGTGCTGTCAGCATCTTTTGCGGCCCCATTGAAGTGAATGAGTCCGCATCTTACCTGCAAAAAATGTGGATTGGATGAGGACCTAAACAACGGCCATGTGCATGAGCCCTAATTCTGTAGCATGAAGTTTACTCTTTAAATTAACCCTTGCAGTGATCCTCTGGGTCACAGCATATTTGAATGAATAAATTCCCTCCTAATGTGTGCAGAGGGCTTGCTTAAGTCATTTATATTCTGGAAAGTCAAGTCTCTACTACAGGTGTTCAGGAGGTAATTTAATAGTTTGAAGGAAAAGCGAAATAGTTGCCCGTGGGGTATAATCAGATTCCTGCTCTTATTTTTACAGAGAACTTTTCAAAAATGAAAGCAGAAACTTGACTGGTTGCTAAAGGCAACTACTTGATTATCCCATATTATTGATTAATCTGCCAAATGACTGAAAAAGTGATCCTCGGTTTATAGAAATTCAGCTAAGACGCACAGGGTGCATCTGTTAACAAGGTATGGATTTATTCTAGTAACCAGCAGAATTGTGAATTTACATCTGGGCTTTGTCTACATGCTATAACACAGAATCACTACAAGATGTATAAGGGTATGTAAAAGTAGCGATACTTGTTAGGCTATCTTTGTATCCTGTAACCGGTACTGTCTACATATGGTATCTCTGGTTTGGCTGGTATGAGTTAATTTGCATACTATTTTCACTTGGAGCATCCACACACTGGAAGGTGGTTTCGCTCGCCGCGCATGCGCGGCCATTGCATTCGGCCGGCAAAAGGTGGTCGTAACTAAGGGAGGACACAGTACAACAATGAGGTAAAAGGGGGAGGTTTTTAGCGAGAAGGGTAGGAATTGGCTTAAACATATTTAGGATCATTGTCGTAGCGTGGACAAATTAAACTATGATCCTTTTGATGGGATAACCCCTTTAATTGTATCTTTGATAGTGATAGTGCAAGTTACATACAAATCATTTTAGGGTCCATTCACACTATATTTCTGGGTCCGTTCCGCGATTTTGCGGAATGGGTGTGGAGCATGGACCCATTCATTTCAATGGGGCCGCAAAAGATGCGCACAGCACACTGCAAAACACGATAGAGCATGTCCTATTCTTGTCCGCGGACAAGAGTAGGCATTTCTATCATAGGGCTGGCTGTGTGCGTTCTGCAAGATTACAGTCATGTGAATGGACCCTTAGTGTTTCAATATCAGTAAATGTAAATACTGTTCATCTCATATTTACATTTGCAATACATAGGCTGCTACATGTGCTTGAAAATAGCCACATACTACAGTATGTATGAAGATTGTACCAGTGTAATTGTGCATAAAATATTCATGATGGTTTTACCATTCCACTTATTAAAGGGAGTATCTACATTTCCTGACCCAGCATATTCTGTGCTGACAATCTCGACTTTCTAGGAACATACAACATTGAATTGTAATGCCCAGATTTCAATTTAGCCATATTATATTTCCAGGTGGAATAACAGAGGAATTATGCAACTGGTGCAAAAAAAGATGCTCCAGTACAGTTATTTCATGAGAAATACAAGTATGCACATAAAATATGTGTACAGAGTGCTTGCGGGTCTTTTGTATGGCAATGTACTTACAAAATTTGCTAAATTAAAGTGGTAGGCAATTAAGAGTGCCGTATTTGTGTGAGGGGAGGCGGGGCGTTCACTATTTAAACCTGGCCCTCCTCCCCCCACTTGTCGGTTCGAACGATTTCGAATCGGCTTGTGGGTTGGTGCCAGAGAAGGGCATGCGTCACTGGAGGATCGGGGGATCGGCTGCGTCGAGCTCGTCGCTACGGTGATTAGGTAGGCAGGGTGGCTTGCACACCCGTCTCGCTATGTATAACATGTGGGGCTGCCGAGCGTGCCGCCGGTCCCCAGCTGCGCTGGAGACTGCCCGCACTCCCGATCGCTTCCGGCACCCCGAGACAGGCACCCCGATCCGCTCCAGGCCCTGCGCTAAGCACCCCCGCTCCCACATGCAGCGTCCCCCAGGCAGGCACCCCTCACCTGTGGCTCAGCAGCGACGGGTCACGACGCCCGCTCGCATACCCTGAGCATCGGTCACGCCGGCCGTCGGCTCCACGACGCAGCGTTATATATCACTCACTCCCGTATCAGAACGTTCCGCCGTAGAGGAAAACGCCGTCCGCTCACACAGGGGTCTATTCATTAGCTGCAATCAGTAAGCGGAGGTCCAGCTGCAGGATCAGGGGACGGAAGCCGAAACCTATAGGCGATTAATACGCCGCGGCTTTCCCTGTACAAATAGTCGATAGCGGTGGGCACGGGATGCAATGTTCCACATGGCGGAGCGCAAATCCCTCGCAGCCGATCCTGATGCACGTTCTCCTGGTAATTACAATTAGCGAGGCTGTGAAGGTGGACATGCTTATTCATGTCTAGGAATCCGCTGCAGAATAAACTCGTCTTCTTTACTGCGCCAAACTCAGGCAAGACGAGATAAGCAGATACTCAGACATGTGCACTGTATAACAAGTTATGATTTCAATGGTTAATTCTAACCTAGAAGGGAATCACTGGCTTGCTGCGCTCCAGCAGGTCCTGGCTTGAGAGAGGGCGGGGGATGGTCGACACCTACAGGCCCATACTGGTACTGCAGTCTTGGTGCAGGGCTCCTCTGCTCAGGCACAGTGGCTAGGTACTAAGGCAGGAGTAAAAAAAAAAAAAAAAAATATTTAAAAAAATTTGGAATATGTTCAAGGATCAAATATAAAGAGGGCTTCAAGGAGGGGGGCTGGCCACGTCACTTTGCGCACGCAGCCGGGCCGCCCGTAAGCCCATACGGTCAGTCAGGGGGTTGGTTCACAATAATCCGGTGGTTAGCTAGGGAGCGGTGGCATGAGTGAAGTGTCGCCCAGCTGGCGTGCGCTCACTCACACGTCTGTCCTTGGTTATTCAGGTTCACAGGTGGTGGGCTAACTTACGATACTGTGGGGTTCGTGGCTGTCATGGCCGCCAGGTGAGTCAGGGGTGGTGCATGCGGGGGCCAACCCCCTCTTTTCTCCTGCATAGGCTTGGGGGACGGGGGATGGTGGTCTATTATGTCCAGGCTTCTGGCGCATCTCTTACAGGGTGGCGCCTACAGTCGTGGCCTTTGGTGGGGGGGAAAAGAAAAAAAAAAAAAAAAAAATTATAATAATGGTATAGATAGGAATGTTGCTTTGCCAGGTCTGTCACGACTACAGACTCCTTATAAAGCCCTGCCACGACTTCAGGCATCAGTCTGTCACGACTACAGACCCGCTCTAAAGCCCTGCCACGACTGCAGGCAACAGTCTGTCACGACTACAGACCCGTTATAAAGCCCTGCCACGACTGCAGGCATCAGTCTGTCACGACTACAGACTCGTTATAAAGTCCTGCCACGACTGCAGGCATCAGTCTGTCACGACTACAGACCCGTTATAAAGCCCTGCCACGACTGCAGGCATCAGTCTGTCACGACTACAGACTCGTTATAAAGTCCTGCCACGACTGCAGGCAGCAGTCTGTCACGACTACAGACCCGCTCTAAAGCCCTGCCACGACTGCAGGCACAAATCCGTTACGACTGCAGACTCATTATTAAGACCGGCCACGACTGCAGGCATTAGTCTCATGTCAACAGACTCATGAGGTAATACTACCACGTCTACAGGCGATGGTCCGTTACCGCTACTCTCGATGTAGGGTCCCCTCACGACTACAGGGGCTAGTCGGTCACATCCACAGACTCAGTCGCACTCCCGTTAACTACAGGCACTGGGTGGGCATCTACGGTTAGTTGCGTCACGACTACGCACGTGGGTCAGCCCTGGCCTGGGAGGTCAGCCTTCACGGTCACAGGTAGGTCCAGTTAGGCTTCAGTCTCCCAGCGGGTTCCAGTCACAATAACCAGCCCCTAGGTGAGGGGGGGCACTCCCGCACCGGCGCACAATGCCAGGGAGCTGTGCGGCTCCTCACGCGGCACACGGTTCAAACCAGCGGGGGCCGGGGGCCGGGGCCCACGGTAAAGGAAGGGCTCCCTCTGATCCGGTGCACATTGCCAGGGAGTGGCGCTGCTCCCCACGCGGTACGAGTGTCCAGCCGGCGGTGGGTCGGCCCTCCCGCACTGGTGCATTCTGCCAGGGAGCAGCGTGAGCTCCCCACGCGGCTGGGGGGTAAGGCTCCTCATCTTCAATAAAGTCTGGCACGGGCCGCCGTGCCGTTAGGTAGGCAGGGATCAGGGGAAGGAGTACTAGGCTCGGTCAGGGGGAGCAGATCATAGGCGGTGGCTGGCTTCCTGCTGCCGGCCGTACATTAGGTTCCAAGGGGGTTATTTAGGCACAAGATGTTAGTTAGTCCGTGCAGGTGATCTGCGTTATACCATGCTCTTCATGCTCGTACTCAGAGCATGTATGTATATATATATATATATATATATATATATATATATATATATATATATATAAAAAATAATAATAATAATAATATATACATTTTTGAGTCTCTCACGCATGGCTTCTCCGTGTTAGTTTTACACATACAGATCTGCCATTAGAGTCTCTCACGCATGGCTTCTCCGTGTGAGTTTTACACATATGACTCCGCCATTAGTCTCTCACGCATGGCTTCTCCGTTTTAGGTTTACACATATGACTCCGCCATTAGAGTCTCTCACGCATGGCTTCTCCGTTTTAGGTTTACACATATGACTCCGCCATTAGTCTCTCACGCATGGCTGCTCCGTTTTAGGTTTACACATATGACTCCGCCATTAGAGTCTCTCATGCATGACTTCTCCGTTTAGGTTCACACATATGTCTCCGCCATTAGTCTCTCACGCATGGCTGCTCCGTTTTAGGTTACACATATGACTCCGCCATTAGAGTCTCTCACGCATGGCTTCTCCGTTTTAGGTTACACATTTGACTCCGCCATCTGAGTCTCTCATGCATGACTTCTCCGTTTAGGTTCACACATATGTCTCCGCCATTAGAGTCTCACGCATGGCTGCTCCGTTTTAGGTTACACATATGACTCCGCCATTAGTCTCTCACGCATGGCTTCTCCGTTTAGGTTCACACATATGTCTCCGCCATTAGAGTCTCTCACGCATGGCTTCTCCGTTTTAGGTTACACATATGACTCCGCCTATAGAGTCTCTCACGCATGGTTTCTCCGTTTTAGGTTACACATATGACTCCGCCATCTGAGTCTCTCACGCATGGCTTCTCCGTTTTAGTTTTACACATATGACTCCGCCATTAGAGTCCCTCACGCAGAGCTTCTCCGTTTTAGTTTTACACATATGACTCCGCCATTAGAGTCTCTCACGCATGGCTTCTCCGTTTTAGGTTTACACATATGACTCCGCCATTAGAGTCTCTCACGCATGGCTTCTCTGTTTTAGGTTTACACATAGGACTCCGCCATTAGAGTCTCTCACGCATGGCTTCTCATTTTAGGTTACACATATGACTCCGCCATTAGAGTCTCTCACGCATGGTTTCTCCGTTTTAGGTTACACATATGACTCCGCCATCTGAGTCTCTCACGCATGGCTTCTCCGTTTTAGGTTACACATATGACTCCGCCATCTGAGTCTCTCACGCATGGCTTCTCCGTTTTAGTTTTACACATATGACTCCGCCATTAGAGTCCCTCACGCAGAGCTTCTCCGTTTTAGTTTTACACATATGACTCCGCCATTAGAGTCTCTCACGCATGGAGATTAAAAATAAAAAAATAAAAAATTTCCTCACCAGGCCCAGCTGCGCTGGGACTAGTCTCCCATCTCACCATAGCTAAGAGACTGATGGCCAATTCCTTGGCCAGTAATACTCTGAGGGCTTACAAGACAGCTTGGCACCTGTTTCAGAGATATGAGAACACCTACCCGGCCGCTGGCCGGGGACCTATCACTCACCTATTGGGCTTCGTCTGGGTTTTGCCACTCTCAATTAAACCTGTCCTATAGCATTGTTAACTATACATGGCAGGTATTCAGCACCATTGGTGCAGGCTACATCCGGACCTACCGTCACTCTTCTCCGCCCACCCGATCAAAGCGGCGTTGAAGGGTTTGCGCAAGATGTCTGTTGTGAAACGACATGGGCGTCAGCCATTTACCGGTAGCTTGTTCAGGCCGTGACAGGCAAACTGCAGGGGCAAACCGTTCGGGCCGCAGGTTAGCGCTCTGGTAGAAACAGCCTTGTACCTGGCTTTCCATGGATTCCTCAGGTCAGGCGAGCTCATGGGCACCAATACGCTGGCTGGGTGCCTGCGGAAAGGTCAGCTCATCCGGCGCGGGTCCATCTATGTCCTCACCTTGGCCTCGTCCAAGACGTCACGGCCGGGGCAACCAGTGGCGGTCAGATACTTTCCCACGGACAGCAGATGGTGTCCGGTGCAGGCCTTGGAGGCTTGGCTGGGTAGTATTTAGTCCAAGCGGCATGTTCTCCCGTACTCGAACTAGTCAATGCCCGGCTAACCACCGCGGCCTTTCTTACGTACTTTCAGGTTAGTTGACAGGTCCAGGGGTCGGTCCTCGCTGGATCACAGGACATTCCTTCCGCATGGGCGCGGCAGCGGCGGCGTCCATGCATAAGGTGCCAGTACATGTCATCAAACGGTTGGGTCGTCGCAGTTCCGTGTGTTCCATACGTAATATCCCGGATCCTTATACGAAATATCATTGGCTTTCGAGTTTTGGTCTGTAGTTTCTGTTATCAAGTTTTCTAACTCCTATGCATGCTTCTTTTGGCCCCTTTAGGCTACCCTTCGATAAGCAGTTCCGGCATAACTCTGCTGCTTCTAGGTTGGGGGGGTGGAGTATAGGCGTAGGTAGGGGACCCTCTCAGCATGAGCCGATCCGAGCACAAGTGGTAGGCAATTAAGAGTGCCGTATTTGTGTGAGGGGAGGCGGGGCGTTCACTATTTAAACCTGGCCCTCCTCCCCCCACTTGTCGGCTCGAACGATTTCAACCCACCCAGGAGCCCTCCCTTCTTTCAGGTCTCATCATTGGGGTAGCCCCCTTTAGGCTACCCTTCGATAAGCAGTTCCGGCATAACTCTGCTGCTTCTAGGTTGGGGGGGTGGAGTATAGGCGTAGGTAGGGGACCCTCTCAGCATGAGCCGATCCGAGCACAAATGAAAATTGTGGTACAAAACATAATAGGCTTACTGCACTACTTACATATATTCAATGTACAGCACCTCAAACAGCCTAATTTCATATTAAAAACGTGTTAGATTATTTATTATATTTGAATGTATTCATATGGTGGGCCCCCAAAATAAATTTTACTGGTGGGCCCTAGGTACCCCAGTCTGACACTGCATGCAAATAAGGTTTACGCAAACCGGTTCCCATATGTATGAAATTTCCATGTAGATTTGTTAGGATAGCAGATTTTTCATTTTTTTTTTGTCAATTATTTTATGAGGAAAATGTGAGGCTTAGCCCAACTGAATGACAGCAGGGCTAATCCATGTGCCGATCCGCAATGGCGCAAACTGCAAACCCACTTAACATCCAGTGCACACATCCAATTACATAATCCATGCAATAACATTCCTGGAGCATCTTTTTTATAACTGTATGCTATGCCATTCCTCTATTATTCCTTGTAAAAGTTTATGAATAATGCCTCATGCAGACGTCCGTGTCAGTTTTGGATCAGTGGTAACACAGACACTGTTCAATCCATGTTTTCTGCCGTGACAGATCCGTGTTGGGTCCGTGGGTCCGTTTTTTGCTGTCCGTGTTGCATCCGTGTTTCACTAACACTCAACAGCTGAAAAATAATTTTCAAAGAATCTCTTGTTAATGATCCGTGAAACACGGATGCAACACGGATGGCATCCGTCGTTTTCACGGACCCATAGACTATAATGGGCGTGATGGATCCGTGAACACGGACAAAATAAAGCATGCATCCGTGGTAAAAAATAGACCCACGGACCGTGCTGAAACACTGATGCGTGAATACACACATTTAAAAGAATAGGGACGTGTGCTGTCCGTGGAGAACACGTACAGCACACGTCCGTGAAACACTGACGTCTGCATGAGGCTTAGGCTACATGCACACGACCGTGCTGTTTTTTGCGGTCCGCAAAAAACTGAAGCCGCCTGTGTGCCTTCCGCAATTTGCGGAACGGGCGGCCCATTGTAGACATGCCTATTCTTGATCTACGGAGAAGAATAGGACATGCCATATTTTTTTGGCGGGGCCACGGAACGGTGCAACGGATGCGGACAGCACACGGAGTGCTGTCCGCATCTTTGCGGCCACATTAAAGTGAATGGGTCCGCATCCGAGCCGCAAAAACGGCGGCTCGGATGCGGACCAAAACAACGGTCGTGTGCATGAGGCCTTAAAGGTATATCTGGGTGTTACCAGCTGGGGGGGTGTCCCAGAAAAGTCTGACACTGGCAGCACTGATGGGACAGTGCCAGGCTGTGCAAGGACACACCATCAACTGGTAACACCCAGTTGTACCTTTAAATATAAACTTTTAGCAGGAATAATAGGGGAATAGTGTCAGAAAAATAAGTGCTCCAGAATTGTCATTTCATGGATATTACAATTATTTACAAACACAGACTTGTCTATTGTGATGACAGATCCTCTTTAAGGCTACATTAAAGTTTAGCAAAATAATAAAAAAATAAAATAAAACATACACACACAGGTAATACAAGCATTCTTTGGCATGACCAGCTACCTGTTTAGTTTTTTTCTGTTAAAGAAACAAATATTCATAAAATACATTTATGTAAAACCATGTTGGCACATGTAAACACCCTAATAACATAATAGCGCATGCTAAAAAACAAAAACGACACAAAAACTGAAAAATCCCCCACAAACAAAATGTGAACAATATTTTATAAATAAATAAATATTATTATTATTATTATTATTATTATTATTATTATTATTATTTGTAGTTACACAGTGCATTCACATTTATTTAACAAACTGATTGTGCATACATGAAAATCATTCCAGTTGTTTCTGGTATTGGTATCTATCTATCTATCTATCTATCTATCTATCTATCTATCTCATATCTATCTTTCTTTCTATCTATCTATCTATCTATCTATCTATCAGCTATCCAGTATATAGTATATATCTATTATTCCCTATCTATCTATCTATCTATCTATCAGCTATCCAGTATATAGTATATATCTATTATTCCCTATCTATCTATCTATCTATCTATCTATCATTCCTTATCATCTATCTATCTATCTATCTATCTATCTATCTATCTATCTATCTATCTATCTATATATCTATCCATCTATCTATCTATCATTCCTTATCATCTATCTATCTATCTATCATTCCTTATCATCTATCTATCTATCTATCTATCTATCTATCTATCTATCTATCTATCTATCTATCATTCCTTATCATCTATCTATCTATCTATCACTCATCAGGCATTTGCCATATAAATGTGCTTAAAACCACAGCAAAATCCTAATGACTGAAGTTTTGGATTCTGAAATGTATGTTTTTTTGTAAGAGAATACATTACAAACAAATTACATTAGAATTTTTTTTATTTACAAAAAAGGGCAAACCTTAGAGCTAACAGCCTGCAACAATGTAAAAAGCCTTTGATAGATTCCATTCAAATCAGGTTTTTTTTCTTCCCCCCACAGTATATAAAAAAAAAAAAAAAACATTCCAGAATGCAGCATTTGAGTTTTTCTACGTACAATCTCATTAAAATAAAAACCGTTACAAAAAAAAACATAAAGCAAAAAAACGAATGTTCCTTACACAAAGTAAAACAACTATTCATGGCAAGTAGTAAGTAAAATAAAATATAAATAAATAAGTAGAACAAGATAAAAAGCTTTATGAAAACCGACCTTATTCGGTGTCCTACATTTACTCATTTTGAACTACAATTACTACTAGTTATTATTTTTGTACAGGATTGTTGTGGTTTAAGGTTATATAAGACCCCTTTGTCTGACCTCAGGATGCATGTTATTAATGTGATACATTGGGGGTTACACAGTGAGCTGATCTGCTGGTTCTTGTGGCACAGACAGCACCATCTCCATATCCTGCCTGATTCAGCTGCCTAGGTATTGGAGGTGATATAATATTTATCTTAAATTGGAAATAACGCACTGCCATGAAACACTTATGCTGTGGTCGTTTACCTCAGATAAAATAATTTGACCCCATAAATATAGCACTTGGACGGTAAGCACAAAGGTCCTTGGGGATCCATACCACGCTGTTGAACAAATTGTTCATTAGAAGAGATGTAGGTGAAATAGAGAGCTAGTAAAGACTGTTCTATGAAGTCCTGGGAGTTGGTGCAGCTTCTTGACAAGTAATACAAATGAGGGTGGGCGTCATATTGTTAGATGCCCTTGTCTCTGATGTTGTAACAAGTAAATAAATGTTGCTTACCTAACTGTTTCCTTTTAGTAAGAAAAATGAGTGGGAGAGACTTCTTTCCCAATCCTAGCTCCTCAACAAAGATTCTGGAGGAGAGGAGACACTTCACCACCACCAGGACACCAGGTTAATTCAAGATGAAGGATTATCTACAAATTGTTGGTTTTAGGGGCTAGACTGGTGTTTTTTTGTGTATAGGGAAGACCTTGCTGGATTTATGGATTCTGATCACACCAGCAGCTGACAGGAGATCTTTGTGAGGTTCCATCTAGCACCAGGACATTTAACAATGAGAACCTATACTAAGAACTCTTTTTTTCCTACATTTTATTGCAGCTGTACTATAAGATTTCCTGAGCACAACATCATGCAAAAGAAACCAGCTCTAAACCTGCCAGATGGAGCTCCAGTGAAAAGAAAAGTATTTCCATGAAACCAATCTTCTCCTCCAATGTGCCACAGCTTTTTTCTTCTTCATTTGCTTGAGGTCTTTTAACACTTAAAAAGTCCTGAATAATTCCAAGTTTTTCTTTGGAGGCGCTGAAGAAAGATTCTGACTCTAACGTGTCGTTATCAGATTGATGGGCCGGGTTTGATTGAAGCTTCTTTGTCATGCAAATGTCACAGGGCATGATGGATCGCTTCAGATATCTGACAAGCTTCAGGAGGTCTTCCTCTATTGGTCCCCTGAGGATCACGTGTCCTCTCTGTGAGAGACAGAGGGTTTGAAGCCTTGGAAATCCATGGCTGGAAGTTTACAGCTTTGACATACTACCTAAAGGTTGTAGGGCAAGGAGGATTCCCCCCGAAAACAGGTTGACCCTCCTCCATCCCTGGCAGATGGACAATACCAGAATGGGCTCCTTTTTGGACTATGCGATTTGTAATCGTGGCACCAGTGCCTACTCACCCAGAGGATACCACCATTTAGACCAAGGGGCACCATCCTTTCCAGCATGCCCCAGCACCAGTGACATTTATAACGGTGACGGGCGGTTTGTAGTCGGGGGAGCTGGTGCCTTCTCCAGCCAGATCCAGCAGCAGCAACAGCAGAACCACGGCTATCATCATCACCACCCTTCAGGAGCCAGCGTGGCATATGCCAGCTCCATCCCCAGCTACACTTCACAGACTTGCAGCCAGGGTTATGGGCACCAAGTCTATGTCAGCCAAGAAGCAGAAGGAGCTTATTATCAGCAGCAGCAGCCTTATTCCCCCAACACTGGCTCTTTGTCAGATGGATACTGTGGAGCAGTGCCAGGTCCTGTGCCTTACCATCTACAACCATCATTCGGCCAAGAGCACCAAGCCTTGTTAGAGAGCTACCCTAACCATTCCCCTCTGCTACACGAGGAGAAAGATGTCTCCTGCCAACCTGAGCTGCTCTCAGCAAATCCCACTTTTGAGTGGATGAAAGTGAAGAGGAATCCACCAAAGACCAGTGAGTACCTCAACATTGAGTTGTATAGGCCTCAAGTTCACAGGGTATTTGTAAGTGTGGGCTCAGATCATTAGTCTCTCATCCATCTTATGTGAAGGCTCAGATCAGTGCCCACCATACTGTTACCTACATCATGGCACCCCAGTGAGGTAGTCCACCGTGTCCCTCATTTAATACTTGTTTAATGTGTTCAGCCCTTTTGTGCAAGAGAAGTAAGATTAATGGATAGAGTAGGCAGAAGAGGAAGGCTGCTAATAGGAGAGGATCCCCTGATGGCAGGTTTCTAGACAAGCCATTGACTTCCAGACATCTGTAAACCTTAGTAAATACATTTAATGATGTGCTGCCCACTGGTACTACCCATCATAAGAAAATACAGCACACACCTTGTATTTGTTTATATTATCATACTGATGAAAATGGTGAAGAAATAATAATAGTAACAACAACAATAAATTATATACTGATAATAATATAATAATGATAACAATAAAAATGTACAAAAATAATAAGTTGTCAATTTTCCATAGCCAAACCTGCCGATTATGGGTTAAATTCTCAACAGAACAGCATGAGAACCAACTTCACCACCAAGCAGCTGACCGAACTGGAGAAGGAGTTCCACTTTAACAAGTACCTGACCCGGGCCAGACGAGTGGAGATCGCTGCCTCCTTGGAACTGAACGAAACTCAGGTGAAAATCTGGTTTCAGAACCGGAGGATGAAACAGAAGAAAAGGGAGAAGGAAGGAGTCACCTCCTGCATCATTAAGGAGTCATTAAAAGAGAGCAGTGAGACCTCAGACCTCTCCACCTCACCAGACACCTCACCCAGCCCCCCCTAAACAAGCCATGGACCTATGTTTTTTTTTTTTCCAGGGAAACGAATGAAAGATGTAAATAGTTTATTTTCTTCCACAAATGCCTTCTTATTTATATAAGGAATACCGTTTACAAACGAATTTCTACCCTCTTCATCCACGGGAGCTGATCAGCTCCTCTCAGGGAAACCCCATGTCTTTAGGGGAGCTGCACTTTCAGGCATCTCCATTGTAGTTAGCTGATTTATAGTTCTATTTATGCATAGAGAAGTAATTATCACGTCTTCTGTGTCTTTTATGTCTTTTTAAAGCTCATCATTTCCAGTGACTGATGTGATATGATCGTGTCCCTATCTCTTTAGGGGGGCACATAAGGATCCTTTAGGGGTTGCCTAGTTTGCACTATAGTTCAGAGGAATAGTACACAAGTATTGCAGCATCAGTGCCTGGTATTTACATAAACTTACAGTATAACATAGCATTTCCCTGTACAGTATCTGCAAATTCCTTTTATGTTGCTGCTGTTAATACTAACAAAATGTCTTAAGAAATGAGCTTTTTTTGTCCATGTAACAAGACATTTGTCTATTTTTACAGTACAGCTACCCATGTTTATATGGCTTGTCTCTAGAAATAAATCTACCTACCTCACATGATATACAATGTTTAATGAAATGGTAGATACAATTAATGAAATGGTAGATACAATGTATAGGAAGCCTCCTTATTGAGGCTGGAGCCAAGGGAAGTTGTCACCTTCTTCATAGGCTTTATTTCTGTGCATTAAAATGACTGATTATCTGAGCTGTATTTAGTCTCTAGTCACTGAACTCAGGTCTTCATCACTGTGCTGACAGTATACCATAGCTGGCTGTAAGGAACTCACATTTAACTTGGCATATACTGTGGATGCAAGACTCAGCTTCTGTGTCTGTCTGATATCCTGAACACAGAAAAGGCCAACAGGACTACAATTTAAAAGTGAAAAGATTTGCAAAGGGCTCATCTCTGGACATGAATTTCTATTCTGTGACCCACTCCCTGGAGGCAGAATGGGGATTGGGTGCTCTCAGACATCAAACACTTTTTTTAATCCTGCCTGGATTGACTGGAAATTGGACTTCCAGGCTGTTTTGATGATGCTTATAATGTAGTGACATCTATGATTTTTTTTTATTTTTTATAAAAATGTTTTAAGTCATTTTGTCTTACACAGTCCACTTACTTAAGTTCCTGTCATAATGATGTACTTCCCATTTGCTAACAAAAGAGGCCTGTAGGTTTACATTTATAAAATGAGATTTGGAGATAGACAAGGTGGTTATGTGTGCTGCCAGTCCTTTAGAAACAATGTCTCAGGTTTACCAATGTGTATGCATACATGGAAAAATATGGCATTCTGGTCCAATAGCTATATTTATGAAACCCCTGAGGCAACTTTTAGACAAATGCAACTTTGTCAGTAAGGGCTCATGCACACAACAGTATTTTGCGTTCAGTATACTGGCCATTTTGAGTTCAGTATGCGGCACATATACTGAACCATTCATTTCAATGGTTCAGCAAAAAAAAACTAAAGTGTCTCCGTTTGCATTCCGTTTCAGTATTTCCGTATTTCCGTACCGTGAAAAGATAGAACATGTCCTATTCTTGTCCGCAAATCACATTCTGTGGCTCCATTCAAGTCAATGGGTCCGCAAAAAAAATGGAACACATACGGAAATGCATCCGTATATCTTCCGTATCCGTTCCGTTTTTGCGGAACCATCTATTGAAAATGTTATGCCCAGCCCAAGTTTTTCTATGTAATTACTATATAATGTATAGGGCATACGGAAAAATGGAACGGAAAAGAAACGGAAACACAACGGAAACAAAAAACTGAACAACGGATCCGTAAAAAACGGGCCGCAAAACACTGAAAAAGCCATACGGTCGTGTGCATAAGCAAAGTTTTAGGGCCTCAGATTGATTTGCTAACTTATTTACTAGTATCAGAAAATATTGCTACTGTACAATCTGCTGTTAGGTTTCGTCAGCACAGCATTTTTTAACAGGGCATCTGACCTGGTGATGATTGGAGGAAGTACTGGTGAAACACAATGGAGAAAATTTATCATAGGCTGTAATTTTACTCTAGTCTATAATATACCTTGCGCTGCAAGAGGATGTGCCTAATTTATTTTGAGGTGCAAGACTCATGATAAATTAGGTGCATCCTCCGGCAGTCCATGCGCCTAAACTTAAATCTGGTGTAAATAAAGATAAATGCGCCCAATCTACCCTTTTCGGAAAGTAGTGAAGGTGGCATAGAAGCGCCGCTTGCGACAAAATTTGTCCAAAGTGGAGCTTAAAACATTTGCAAACACAGGATTTGCAACTTTTTTACTCCAGAAAAGTGGAATAGGGGAAATGAGAAATTCCCCCCAATGGCCCACATTTACTTATGTGAGTTCACCTAAAAATGCGGTGCAGTTTGAAGCATCTAGGTTTACAGACATTGTCTGCATCTAGCCCATCAAGGGGCCAGGCCTAAATGAAAAGCATCATTTAGCGCTACAATTACACCACGATTCTGGCTTAAAATGCTGCCTCTAACTACAACCAATAGCTGGTTTAAAATTAGACAAAAGTGTCTAGCCATGCACCCAATTTATCATTAAGCCTGAGCCACCGTGATAAATGTGGTACTTGTATAAAAGTGTAAGCCATCTATAGGATTAGTACATCTACCCCAAAGTATCTGGCAAAACAACAACTCCGTTCAAATACAGAATTTATTGCAGTATGGCATTTTATCTGCTTACCAGCTAAATTTTTCCAAAAAGCTGAATTCTTTCATGTGGTGTTTTTTTTCAGCTGCCATATTTAGGCATTATGGACCACATTTAATAATGTAAGTACACCTAGACATTGCTGTAAACTATGCCAAAATGTTGTGTCATTTGGCACATTTTTGATGCATCTAGTTCTCGCGAAATCCTCGGCATCTAGCTCGACACGGGGGCATAGATTACTGGGGAAAAGGTTTGACTTCATGGAAAGGCAGCGTGGCCTAATATCACCAAACTGGCACCCCAATTCTGGTGTAAAATTCTGTCTCAAAGTAAGCCAACCAATAGTTAGTACAGAGTCAGAGAAAAGTGTCTATCCCTGCACCACACTGATCATCCGCCTGAGCCCCTGTGATAAATTTGGTGCAGGTCTAGACAGATGGTGGCTGGTAGAAAAAAACTCCAGGAAATTCTGGCTTTCTTTTACAATTGTTTTTTTGGGATGGCATTTTTGTAGTCGCATGTTTTTTTCTGCCTTTTTTTTTCCTGTAAAGAAGTCTATGGGCTTACAAAGCCAATATAAAAAATGTTTGTGGGACATTTTATAATTTCCTATTGGCCAGTATGTAGCATACCGCTACTGCGATTTTTTATTAAGGCCATTAAAGGTGTTATCCAAGACCTATAATACCCCCCCCCCCCCTCCTAATGCCGGGGCCCCTCACACAGATTGTACTTACCTCACTCCCAGCACCCGCGTCGCTTCTGATGCCCGCACGGCATTGGGTGGGGGGCGGCCAATAGCAGTCCTCGATGGGAACGAGCCTCCTTAGCATCACCCGCAATGCTAGGGAGGCTTGTTCCCGTAGCGGCCTGCTATTGGCTGCCCCCCCAATGCTGGATGATGCAGCAGGCATCAGAAGCGACGCGGGTACTGGGCATTATAGATCTTGGATAACTCCTTGAAGAAAACAGAACATTTAAAAAAAGACATGGGAGAGTTATTAAAACCAGTGTAAAGGAAAACCGACAGTTGACCTTAGCAACTAATCAGATTCCTCCTTTCATTTTTCTTAGAGTTCCTTTGGAAAATGAATGGTGGAATCTGATTGGTAGCTACAGGCAACTAAGCCAATTTTCCTTTATAACAGTTTTGATAAATCTCCCCATAGTGAGAACCACCCTAAGGGCTCATGCACACAAACTTATTTTCTTTCCGTGTCAATTCGTTTTTTTTGCAGACCGTATGCGGAACCATTCACTTCAATGGGTCCGCAAAAAAAACAGAAGCAAAATAGAACATGTCCTATTATTGTTCGCATTACGGACAAGGATAGGACTGTTCTATTAGGGGCCAGCGGTTCTGTTCCGCAAAATACGGAATGCACTCGGATGTCATCCGTATTTTTTGCGGATCCATTTTTTGTGACCGCAAAATACATACGTTCGTGTACATGAGCCCTAAAGCAGTTGTATAATATGTATTTTTCCTTTTTTTGCAAGAAGGTCTACAGTGACCCTTTGCGAGATTTCCACATGCTAGTTTTGCTGCAGTTTGAAATGCATGTGTGAATCCAGCCTAGTACCATCTATATGTATACACACACATAACATATATATATATATGTATATATATATATATGTATAAGCTATCAAGCAAGATCTCTTTCTCTATAAATGTATGTATTCAACCTTTTGTGGGGAATTTTATTGAAAAAGGTGTCCTGACTATGACCTTTCTACGTCCATCATGTTGTCCATCTCATTTTTGTTCAGGTACCTTTAGGATTCAGAGACAACTGAAATTTCCTTTCTCTTCTTCAGGCCCACCTTGTTCTCAGTTTACTCTGCCCTGACAGCCTTTATTTTAGCCCAGTTTTCCATGGACTACTTCAATATTTACACAAGTTGATGACTTGTCCCAGGTTCTCCTCTCAGCAGCCCTGTCCTGCAGGCTCCTTCCCTAAGGCCTAAGTTCATCTAAAGTTCAGCTGGTAATCAAAGCAACAGAGGCTATGCTAGATGTCCCAGGACAGGCCTTGGATGGACAGCAACTTAAGGTCATGTTAAGGTCTTGAAGCTCCTTCTGAGTCTCAAGCGACCATGCTCTCACTACTATACATTATACTGTATTTTTTATTTTTTTTTGTAGATAGTTGCCTTGCTGCTTCTAGACAAGCTCACATTTTTTTTATTTTATTGAACAGTTTTTATCCAATTCAAATCGTCACTTACAGAGGAACCAAGTGTGGTGGGGGAAAACACTGTCTTTCAAAAGTGTAGAATTGCTCAGAAAATATTTATGAAAATTCATACTTTTACTCATCCAAAATGTGTAAAATTAATAGAAAATATATTCAAAGCTATGTCAAGGCTAGAAATAATGATTATGTCTTGGCAAGGCAATGATCAGGAATTACTAGTTAGTCTAATCTAGATCATTGCCTGCTCATGTGAGCTGCATTTATCCCCTTCTTTCCGGGTTGGATGCTTGTTACCATGATCGCTGGTTCCCAAATGGCTTAATTTTTTTTGTCAGCAGCACATCCCCGTTTACACAGGGCGTTGTACTGCCAACAAGTCATCATTTTATGTGGTACATAAACATTTTGCTCATTTGTCAGTTGATAAGCTGCACATTTGCACAGGTTTACTAATTCATGTTCCCCACAATAGGCTCAATCCTTGGCCTGTGTAACAAGGACTTATGGCAGGGCACTGCAAAATTAAGTGATAGCCTTCCTTGATTAAGATTCCTTTTAGGGCTCATGCACACGACCGTAAGCCCTCCGAGACATACAGTCCGTGAGCGCTGTGCGCATCGGGCCGGCCGTGGGGATATTGTCCTGCACTCATAAGATCATATGAGTGCAGGACAATAGTCCCGCGGGCGGCCTGATGCGCGCAGCATCATAGTAACCTATGATGCTGTGCGCTCCCGTGCACACCATGTATACCACTCCGGGACATATGGCCCGCTCACGGACCGTATGTCTTGGAGGGAATACGGTCGTGTGCATGAGCCCTTACATGTACAAATTTCACACTTTATCAGCAGCAAAACACACTCTATTCTATTTCCTCCCCCATGTTTGACAGATAAGATTAACTTATCTCCCAAATGTTCTTCTCTGTGATTCAAATATGACGCAGTGGGTGTGGACCCACGGTACCACTGACCGGATTTGGCTTGGGGGTATTTCTGAGGGCCTTGTATAAGTGGTTCCCTGTTATTCACCCTTTTACTCCTATAAGGGGATTTGTGCTTTATTGCAGGCTTGCCACCAGGCTTCTACCTCTAGGAGTAGTCTCCATTCAGCCAGGCGGACCAAGTGACACCAATGCACCAAGGGTACAGGAAGAGACTTGGTCAGAGACCAAGCCAGTGTCAGGACATGCAGTGTTTGTGCAATATGATAAAACAGGCAATAGATCAGGAAAAGTGGCACAAGATGGAGATGGTTGTCAGTCAGACACATGAGGTCAGAAAACACTGTAGCAGAATACCCTCACAGGAACTAGGCAAGCTAGGAACCTTATTGCTCAGGCACCTTCCCATAGAGGAAGCTGACTTGTATACCCTGGGGATCGCTGTCATAGGTTTGGCTCAGATTAACCCATGCACTTGCTGGTCCTTTAAGCACTCTATGGGAGCACAAAAGCAAGAGCAGGAAGAAAGAGGTAAGTGTGCGAAGGTGAGTACTTCAGCGACCATGACTGCCTGAAGAGTAGAGATGCCAGAAGACACAGACTTTCTCTGTCTCTGTTCACTTGCCCACTTTTGTATTTTTCCAGTCTTAGCTTTAAAAAAAAAAAAAATCTGTCAAGGAGGCACACACAAATACAACTGAGTAAAAACTGACTATATATGGGGGCGGAGCCAACGGAGCATGGTGGAGGACGCTTGAACCTTGAGCTCCTTGCCACACTACCTGGCTTATTAGCTACAACAGCGTTTATCACTGCCAAACCATGGGCAAACCCAGCAAGGAGAGAGGGAAGGATGCGGAGGCTACCCCGAGGGTCAAGAAGTCGCATGGCGACATGAATAAATTCTTTCAGAAGAAACTTTCCCTCACAGCCGAGCGCGGCAAAATGGCGCCGGCTGATTACAGTGACGCGGCGCATGAGGAGGAAGATTCGGACGGCGCAAGTTCATATGCTCATTCCGAACCTCAAGACCGGGAGAACCCGATGCCTATAACCAGGTCCTTTTTGAAGCACACTCTGGCGCAAGCCCTCTCACCAGTTATGAAGGAACTGGCTGATATAAAAACTGAAGTGACTCATGTGGGGCAAAGAGTGGAGGCCTTAGAGGAAGTGCAGGCTGTGGTCATCCAACACAGTAAAGGTATGCAATCTCAAGTGCAAGCGCTACGCACACAAGTAAATAATGCTTACCTGTATCTTGAGGACCAAGAAAATAGAGGTCGCCGGAAGAATGTGCGACTGAGAGGGATCCCGGAGACGGTCTCTCCTGAAGACCTGACGGAAACAGTCCGCAGTGTTTTTGCCATGCTGCTGGGGCCAGATCGTGCAGCAGCCATTATAATAGAAAGGGCTCACAGAGCTCTGCGTCCAAAACCTCCAACAGGCGATCCTCCTCGGGACACCATATGCGCCTTACTTAATTTTCTGGACACTGCAGAAGTTCTTAAAGCGGCGAGAGAAAAGGAAGAAGTTCTTTTTGAAAACAACAAGATCCTGCTATTTCAGGACTTAGCCGCAAGCACTCTTGCTAAACGCAGGGCTCTGAAACCGCTGACAGCGGAATTGAGGGCGAGGAAGCATCCCTTGAGATGGCTGTTTCCATTTGGTCTCAGTACCACAATAAATGGCAAACAGTTTTTGGTGAAACATCCAGAAGATTTGCAAAAGATCTGGGAAGCTTTGGATATCGCACCGATGGAAATAACACCCTGGTTGCCGGTAGCAGATACTGACAAACTCCCCAAGTTAACAGCTCCCTTTCCATGGAACCGAGCAGGGAAGTTCAAATCCCCTAAGAAGAGAGCGGGTCCTGCGGACTGAGATTCCTCACGTGAGACATTCACACCCTTGCCTAACCTTTTATTTTTTAGGGCTATATGAAGGGACTGGAAATCACAGTTATTTAATGTTTGATTGCGGATGCCTATGTATGCGGGTTTGTGACAATGTCATCTTGGGTCAGGGGATACTACGCACTGTCATCACAGTTGAGGGTTATTGTTTCATATATAGAGTGTTCTGAGTGATGGCTATGAGGATGATAAAAATTGTACCACCCTGACAGGGGATAAAGAACCCAGTAACAGACCCGCAGATATATATAGATTTATATACACTGGTATTGTTCCCTTCATGTACCCGGTTTACATAGGGCAGGTTATGTTATACTCAAGCCAGGGAGGTTGTGCTCCGGATGAGATCGTGGCTCTCACCAATAAGTTACCTCCCCCCACATACATTCACATGTATGTCATCTCTGTTGCCTACGATTGTAGGTTTACGGCTTACCTCATCTTCTATGAGGAAATTATGTTAGTTTTTGTTAATTATTTGTTTTCCCTCCGGTCAGTTCAGGAATGGATGTTAAAGCTCCTTATGTACTTGATCCGATTCACATATGGCTAAAGTCACGGTAGTGACTCTGAATGTGAATGGGATGAACACGCCGCAAAAACGCAGCCAGATATATCACATGCTCAGAAAAGAGAAAGCTGACATCACGTTTCTACAAGAAACACACTTCAGGCATTTACATATACCCAATATGGTAAACAAGCACTTTAACAATTGGTATCATGCTACTTATACGTCAGCAGCCAGAGGAGTTTCTATAGGGATCAATAGTGGTGTTCCCTTGGTAGTGCTAGATAAAAGAATAGACCCTGAGGGTAGATATTTGTTCATAAAAGGGAGAATTTTGAATTCCATGGTTACGCTCGCTACTATGTATGCCCCTAATGTTAAGCAGGTATCATGGGTGGTCCAGACATTAGAAGCTCTCAAGACATTTACCGAAGGGACACTCATTGTAGGGGGGGATCTCAATCTAGCTTTAGACTTTTCAAAAGATTCCACTTCCAAACAGGCTTCTATCCCCAAGAAACAGATCCGAAGGATTCAAGTTAGTCTTGCGGATTTGGGTATCTCTGACATTTGGAGGATACTCCACCCGAGTGAGAAAGATTATACGTATTTTTCCCAAGTTCACAGATCCTATCATCGATTGGATTATATGTTTATATCTAATTCGGCTTTATTATCAGTAACTAGTGCTCAGATAGGGAATATTACTGTTTCGGATCATGCACCTGTCAGTTTTTGTTTTAGGCCTCAGGACATCCCACCTAAAGCTTGGTCTTGGAGGCTCAACACTACGCTTATAGATGATGTGGTTAATAGGGACCTCATTAAAAATAAAATATTAGATTATTTTAAAATTAATGATACTCCTGAAACATCCAAAACTATACTGTGGGAGGCCCATAAAACAGTTGTGAGAGGGGAATTGATTAGTATAGGAACTAGGGTAAAAAAACTAAGAGCAAAAAAAGTAGAAGCACTTTTACTACAAATTTCTGACCTGGAAAGGAAACACAAGTCCAATATGTCAGAAGAAGCCCAAAATAAGTTGAATCTATTACGTTCTCAGTTAAAAGATGTACTCAATGTCAAATCTGCTAGAGCTTTACAAAAGTTAAGGTTTAAATATTATTCTCATGGAGACAAGGGTTCGAAACTAGTGTCGGCTCTTTTGAAGGCCCAGAGAAATAAGACATTTATTAGTGCGGTTAAAACTAAAACAGGTAATAGAGTGACTGAAACCCCTGCCATTGCAGAGGAATTCTGTAAATTCTATACCTCGCTGTACAACCTAGAGGATGCCCCTGGAAATGCGCTTCACCACAGGCAGGACCTTATTGATAAGTTTCTTCAATCTATAAAAATGCCCACCCTCTCTGAAGCTGGGAAAGCCAACTTATTAAAGCCCTTTACTATACAGGAGATAGAATTAACCCTCCAAACTATCCCGTCAGGCAAAAGTCCGGGACCTGACGGATACCCGATTGCATACTATAAAAAGTTCAAGGAAATATTATTGCCCCACTTCACTAATTTATGCAATTCTCTGATGTCTGGTTCTTCTCTCACTCCCCAGGCCCAACTGGCTCATATAACTATTTTACATAAAGAAGGGAAAGACCCTGAGGAATGTGGTAGTTATAGACCCATCTCATTGCTCAACACTGATTTGAAGTGGTGGGCGAAGCTATTGAGTCAACGCATCTCCAAATTGCTTCCTGATCTAATAGGGGAAGAGCAGGTAGGTTTTGTGCCGGGGAGGGAGGGAAGACACAACATCCATTTTCGTAGCTAAGGAAAAAAAGACCCCGCTACTGCTACTAGGGACAGATGCTGAAAAGGCGTTCGACAGAGTTAATTGGCTTTTCATGAAAGCTTGTTTGGTTGCGTTTGGTTTTCCTTTACAGGTCATAGATGCTATATTTTCACTATACTCAGCTCCTTCGGCCAAAGTGTTGGTTAATGGAACTCTGTTGGACGCCTTTCAGATTAAAAATGGAACTAGGCAGGGATGCCCGCTATCCCCAACCCTGTTTGTTTTGACCTTGGAGACCCTTTTACTGAAATTTAGGCAGTCCCCCATTATTGAAGGATTAAAAATTGAAGGTATACATCATAAGATGGCGGCATTTGCGGACGACCTTCTTTTGATGATTACGAACCCAGAGGAAGCATTGCCTCATGTCTTAGGAATTTTTGAACAGTTTGGAGGTGTCTCCAATTTCAAGATAAATATGGAAAAATCTGAAGCCTTAGGTGTTTCTTTGGATCATGCCAAAAAGAGACAGTTGGAAGCTTTGACCCCCTTTAGATGGCCTTCTGAAGCTATAAAATACCTAGGGATCATGGTGTCGGCAAATCCAGCTCACCTTTTCAGGCTTAATTATATCCCCTTACTTAACAAAATAAAAAGTTTCCTTTCTAAACCTTCAGTACCCAATCTCTCTTGGTTAGGGAGAAAAAATGTTTTGACGACATATGTCCTGCCTCAGGTCATGTACACTTTTAGGTCTCTTCCAATTGGGGTACCCAAGTCTTTTCTGAACAAATTGAAATCCTTCATGGGTAGGTTTCTCTGGGCCGACAAGAGAGCCAGACTGTCTTATGCACTATTAACCAGACGTAGGAAACAAGGGGGTATATCTCTCCCGGATCTCTCTATGTATATTCAGGCTATCCACTTAGAAAGGTGGCTGACTCTTTCTAGGACGCAATCTATCCCCATACACATATCTCTAGAAAAGGCTCTTCTGGGAGTAAATCAAGAACTCCTTCTTTGGAGACATAATAATAAGACCCCCAATAGACAGGTAGTCTTAAGTGACATCACGAGGTGTACAATTACACACTGTAATAATACATTAGCTCTTAACATGGGTCAAGATCGCCTTTCACCCATGTTGCCTCTTCAGCTTCTCCCACAATTGCTCTCAACTTCACCAAGTAATTGTCCTAAGATTTGGGGATTTGCTCATGATCTCAGATTGGGGGACTTGGTGAAATTAGGCCCAAATATTGATTACTATACAACTCTAACCGGTAAATCAGTAATTGACATAGATATGATCCAGAAATGGGATTTTGAGAGTACTTGTGCAAGGTTTTTGAGATCGTCTCTTTTGCCTCTTTCAGATCCTACCTGGTTAGAGAATTATGTCCTTCTCCCTTCCTCTCCCCCAAAATGCCTCTCGGTGATATATAGACAATTACTGTCTGGTAGAGATAAGCAGACCCCGGCTTATTTGAGGGAATGGGAGAGAGAATTGAGTATCACATTGAATGATCGGGATAAAGCATTTGTGCTATCTCACTCCCAAGGATTCTCAAGGTGTGTGCGGGTCCAAGAGAATTCGGTTAAGATACTAACTAGGTGGTACCGTACGCCGGAATTTCTTCACAAAATTAACTTAATCCCCTCAAGTGAATGCTGGAGGTGTTCCAATGGGATAGGCAACATCTCGCACATTTGGTGGACCTGTCAGTCGCTGAGACATTTCTGGCATGAAATTGAAACCACTATTAATAAGATATGCCATAGCAATATTGCTCTCACTGGCCCGTTGATCTTATTATGGTGTCCAGAGAAAAACTTTAGGCCAAATAAATCCTCGCTAGCTACCCACATGATTACAGCTGCAAAACTTCTTATCCCTATTAAATGGAGGGAGGTAGATCCACCAACCTTGGCAATGTGGTATGAAAAAATGAATCTAATATGTCGGATGGAAGAGTTGGTAGGGTGGGAAAATAATAATAGGAAATTGTTCCTTAGAACCTGGCAGCCCTGGCTCGAACATATGGAAGAGAAATATGCTCAGGATAAAAGTTAGCACTGTTCCCAAAGAGGTGTATAGCAGAGATTGCGTGTTTCATCCATCCACATTCATTCACATTCATTCACTCACTCACATTCTATTTATTTCAGAGGAATAGGTACTGAGGTGATAACATGAAGATTCAATACTTGACATTCTGACTGACTTGTTTTTTCCCCCCTCTTTTATGTCCTTTTGTTTAATGGTTTATATGTACTTGCTTTTATGCTGCCTCGAGTAGATGGAGGCAATGACGAGGGGAATGCCTCACCGGCCAAATTTATGTTTGTAGCCTCAAGATAAAAAACAGCACGAATGGAAGAGCCAGTTGACTCTAGCTTTATAGGCTATGGTATGACTTTTCTTACTTGTGGCCGAAGAGGTCTTACCCTACTTGTCAACCTTCGCTCTGCTATGTATGTAGAACAAAACGATGTAACAGTGTTAGATATGTCGTCTTTAATATCTGATGCATTTAACTGAACATTGTATGTTTATATGCGAAAAAATGTTATAAATAAAGATTTTCAAAAAAAAAAAACTGACTATATACTTTCTATAATATTCCTTCCAAGACTGTTCACATTTGCCTTATGTCTTCACTTTTTCTTAAGGGTACTTGCCAGATAAGATAGATCCCAACAGATCCTTGGCATAGCCCAGCAGACTATGCTTGCTGGCTTTTCAGGGACAAATAAAAAATTATGGACTGGAACTTAAATGAAGGCGTGAATATAGCCTTAGATCTGCTTCACGAGGGATTTTTTTGAGCATAAACAATGTACAAAGCCTTCATTGAAATGTATAGAAAAATGTAACAAAAAAGACGCTATTGTGGTTTTAGAACATGGAGTGAATTGCATGTCCTTATGTGGCCTGCGTGTGATGTCAGTTGCAACCGGGTCAGAGTTCCCAATAGGTGCGGACTCACAGTGCCCTTGCTGCAGATAGATGAGCCTGAAAATATTAAGAGGCTGTGTAGTAAAGTCCCCCATAAAACATTGGTGTATTGTTGGCTGAACCCACCATTTTCAGTAAGGCCGCCAATATAATGTGCAAGGGGAGCTCTTGACAGATGATGTCTGGAGAGAGAAAGATTGGGTGTGTTGAATTTCAATGCCTGATTCTTTTGTTCCCTTGGGAGATAAGGGAAGAGTTGTATAAATGAAACTTTGTTTATTAGTCTCCTTTTTATTGATAAAGTCCTAATTTTGGCTAGAAAACTGGCATCAAAAAGTGTAAATTGGGCCAAACACTGTATTAACCGTTTGCTCGTGACTACATCCCGCTAGATCATTAAGTCTATGACAGAAGAGAGGGAATTACTGGTGCATGAATGCAGCTTTTATTGTTTGTTGTTCATGACCACCTTGCCCCTTCTTATCAGTTGTGAACTAGCAAGACACAAGAGCTTGCCTATTCAGTCCAGAGGTTATCAGTGGGTAAATATCCAGACTGTGGAGACATGATGGATTGAGAGCAGATAGGTTATCATAAATGGACAAACTGGGAGATCTACTTTACCTGAATGTACACAGGTAAATGGGCAATTGTAAACTAATAATCCCTGAAATAGGATACAGCAATCATTGCTCTACCATAGTGCAAACTTTTTTATTTGTGTTGTGTAGATTATCACATGCAACTCATGGTGCTTGGAGGTAATCTACTTCACAATTATTATTAGATAAGTAGTGAACAGATAAAACCCCTCAATATCAGCAGTTTAGACTCAGTCCTTTAGGATACGGTCAAGCGGTATTCAATTATCTCATTACAAATAGATTGCTTTTTCACTATTCAGTGCTACTGGTCACGTGACAACCCGCAAAACTGAGCTGCCATTAACAAATGACAGCTGTAATGAGTTAGATGAATACAGCGGTTCAAAACGCACAGCAGCCACGTCTTCTGTGGCCGTAGCCTAAAGGTACCCATACACCCTCAATAGCTGTCGGCTGAGCACTTTTCAACAGCTATACCTCCTGACTCCTGAAACCCCTCCCCCACACAAAAGAATTGGGCGATGAAATTCAACATGCCCGATCCTTCTTTCCTGGTGGACAATATTAGGTTCAGTTGACAATAGTTTCAAGTGCATGGAGACCTTTAGGTTCGGTTTACATCTTTCCATGTAGTTTTTATAGCTTGGAACTGATATGCACACAATAGGCCTTGATAAGATGGGTGTATTGTAACTGTGTTCTGACTAACATGGCATCTATAAAGGCAGATGAAAGTTGGCAGTCCTATTATTTTATGTGTATGTGGGAGGGTTGGCAGGGGAAAAGAAGGATTGGATTTTAACATACCCAAGCCTGTTTTCTGTTTCAATAGTTTTTATTGAGTTTTTAATTTCAAACGGTTAAAGAATGCACATTACAGTTTGATTTGTTACATTGTGAAGCAGAATACCATTATAATCAGGTAATCAAAGGAGAATATAGATTCCAATATAATACAATTATTCAAATAACATTATTTTATGTAAAGCATCATCCTATTCTTTATTGTGCTTCAATGAAGCAACCTTTTAGTTGGTGCTCGGAGCCTGCTTTGTGTGGCCAAAAAGTATTGTGTACTGTATGTAAAGTATAGAAGAAAAAATAAACTAGTAGATGAGGGTAAAGATGAAATATACAAATAGATAGGTAACTAGAGAGAACTTAGAAAACCTATTTAGGTCCCTTATGCAAAGGAAAAAATGTACATCACAACCTAATGTAACTGCCTAATAATGAGAAGTACCTCGATGAAGACCATGGTGTCCACTTTTTTGTGTATTTATTAAGTGTATTGTTGTTCTGGCAATCATTTTTACAAAGCTACAATTGACATTTACCTTCCTTATTATTTGAGACATGTGAAGAGCTGAAGAGGATTTCCAATTTTGTGCTATAGATTGGAGCGAGGCTGTTAAAATATGACAGATCACAGTCCTCTGGGGGACTGAGTACCTATCGATATCAAGTCTTAATAAAAAAGTGTCAGGGTTAGGGCTTATTCACATGACCATGGTTTGGTTCAGCATTGGAGCCGCATTTTTTGCGGCTCGGGTGCGGACCCATTCATGTCAATAGGGCTGCAAATAATGCGGACAGCACTCTGTGTGCTGTCCGCATCCGTTGCTCCATTCCATGGTCCCGCAAAAATTATGAGTCATGTCCTATTCTTGTCCGTTTTGTAGACAAGAATAGGCATTTCTATAAAAGGCCGTCTGTTAAGTTACGCAAATTGCGGAAGGCACAGGGGCGGCATCCGTGTTTTGCTGATCCGCAATTTGCGGACTGTAAAATATGGCACGTTTCTGTGAACAAGCCCTTTAAATGGTAGATTGATTTAAGTGAAGTGTAGATTAGAAGGGCAGTTTCTTTCCAGAAACCTGTAATACTTGGGCATTCCCAAAATATATGTAGTAATGTGCCGACTTGATTACAGCCTCTCCAACATAGATCGGGGGAATCTTTATATATTTTAGAGAGCCTGTAATACCATCTGAAGACTAGTTTGGAGTAAGCGTCATGATGGTCTGCACATGATGTGCTGCGCATTGAAGTTAAATAGGCTTTTTTCCATTTTGTCATAGTGATGCTTGTGTTCAATTCTCTCTCCCACTTTCGAATGTGAGAGATGTGTGAATCCAGATAGGGTTCTGCTAATTGTAGATAAAAGGTTTTTATCTCTTTCAATGATTTATTTAGTTGATCATTTAATAATACATATACTGAACTTGGGAAGGCATTTTAGGGGGTGAGAACTCGTTTTTATTCAGGAAGGTACGTGTTTGAAGATATTTATATGAATCTGATTTATCTAGTCCGTATTTATTGCTCAAAAATTGAAAATTATGATGTATTGGGCCTTTGCAAAGATCTTGTATGGTCCTAATACCTGATTGCATCCATGAGGAGACTGATATTTCCGGAATGACAATATCTAGGACTTGTAGGGGAATTTTCATTGTTTTAAGGATTGGTAGAGCATATTTTGATGTAAGATTTCCATGTTTGGAGAGTAGATTTGATCGTCGGCATTATTTATATTGCCACGCACAATATGATGCTGATAGACAAGTCTAGCAGCTATTAGTTCCCTCTGCTCATGGAAAGCACATGAATTCTCAGTTGAGCATGCAAAAATATGGAGGGGGGGGGGGTTGAACAAATGCTGAACATTAGCAGCTATCTAAAGTGTATGGATGAAGTACCAGACAGAATTGCATTGGCATATTTGCTGCTGTGTTACATAATTCAAATTAAAGGGGTTATCCAGGCAGCTATGGGAACGAGCTTCCCTGGCATCACAGGTGACGCTAGGGAGGCTTGTCCCTGTCGTAGCCTTCTGATGGCTGTCCCCCCGTGATCGCCAGATGTTTTGACCCGCGCGACGGGGAGATGCAGCGGCGGCCTTGCGGGGAGCAGGACACCCAATGACCACAAATAAATGGACACTGTGGAAACCCCATTTAACTAGCTGTTATGTAGGTGGATATATTAACCCCTTCTACCCCGGGCCGGTTTTCACATTAACGGCCGAGCCATATTTAGCAAATCTGACGTGTCAATTTATGTGGTAATAATTTTGGAATGCTTTTACTCATCCAAGCGATTCTGACATTGTTTTCTCATGACACATTGTACTTCCTGACAGTGGTAAGTTTGAGTCGATATATTTCACCTTTATTTATAAAAATAATTCAAAAATTTAGCAAGAATTTGGAAAAATTTGCAATTTTCTAAATTTCTATTCCTCTAATTTTAAGACAGAAATACCTAATAAAAATAGTTAGGAGTCTGACTTTACATTTCCCATATGTCTACTCTTATGTTGCCTTCATTTTGTAAATGTAACTTTATTATTTTTTTGGGATGTTAGATGGAGTACAATTTTAGATGCAATTTTTTTTTTTAATATTCCAGCAAGAAGGGATGCTTAAAAACATAAAACAAAAAAGTTTTATTAATTATACATTTGAAGATAAAAGAGGAGGGAGGGGAAATAGCATAACGCACAGGGCAGGGGAAGAAGCCTATCAGAGATTCACCGTGTATATAACACGGCAGTGAAAACAATCCCTGAGCTCCACCCCTGACACCAAATGCTAACAGAAGTGAGCTATGGTCTTAAATGATATAATGAACCATGCCACCTACAAGTTACACATGTGTGGTTTGCAACAACGTAGCAATATGTATCCCCCATGTACATAGCCACATGGACTCTATGCTAATGTACAATCCAAAAGGGGATACATGCCGATCAAACACTCGCGCTGGTGCCCCCAGCTGATTGGCAGCTATTGCAGACCAAACACTAAAGAAAATAGAGCTGCCGGCTCAAAAAATGAATCATGCCCTGCTCTGAATATAGTTACAGACACCTGGTATGTCTGGCTCTATGCGTTTCTACACGAAGTGTCATCAGGAGCCCACCCTGAAACATCTTAACATCATTCCTAGAGCAGACTTAGAGCAATGTACTGCAAAGATGCGCTCCCCCTCTCTCATTAAGGGCAGCGCTCCGGCACTGGGACGACCGTGAAGCGGCCGCCGATAATGCGGCTCCACATCAGGGAGTTAGGGATTGGCATTTCATATTCATGGCATGCTGGATATTACCTCATTTATTTTATTTTTGGTCATCTGGATGTTATGTCATTATTGGGCAATGCCTGATGCTGTGTGTCAATAGTAAATCATCACTATGTGTGGGGCATTCTGTATATGTCTTCTGTGGACCTAACTTGGCCCGTTATTAAATACTTGCTGTTTCATATTCCTTTGCACTAGATGTTTCATAATCCGCCTGATTCCCTCTTTATGTGAATTAGCGATGTCTCATGGGGTCCGCCCCCTCTAGCGAGACAGCTCAGTGCCAGCATGACGCGCTGTTTGCAGCACTCACAAGGATGCCGGTGTTCTGTGATATTTCCCTACCCGTGAAATTTCTGTACCCTCGTCACTTCCTGTTGTGACGCAGCCGCACCAGACATGACGTTCCCAGCTTTGGAAGGAGGTGTGCCGCGCAGTCGCACAACGATAAGGTAGGGAACTTTCACACCAGAGTTGAGGAGAAGGGGCCACCTAATGCGCTTGCGCCTTACCTCTCAGCTGAACACCGGCCGAGACTGCGCATGCGCCGGGAGCCTCACCAGTGGTTAGAGGGTAGAGAAAAATTACAGGCCAGTACGCTAGCGTGGCTAACTACTCCCGTCGGGATACACCGCGCGTGCACACAAGCGGACAGGGAGATCTCTTATATCGAACATCTATCCGATCACCTGCACAGTGTGGGAGTAGGGAGATCTGATGGCCATTTGTTCTGTTAAATCTCCTTACCACTCACTGCGCACGCTCAGTGTCTGATCATCTGGAGCCAGCAGAGAGGTAAGGCTCAAGCGCACTAGGTGGCCCCTTCTCCCCAACTCTGGTGTGAAATTTCCCTACCCCGTCATTGTGCACCTGCGCGGCGCGGCACACCTCCTTCCAAAGCTGGGAACGTCATGTCTGGTGCAGCCGCGTCACAACAGAAAGTGACAGGAAATTTCACGGGATGGGGAAATATCACGGAACACCGGTCCCTCGGCTGTGGGAGGCTTTCCTAGTCTCCTCCAGTATAGACTACAAATAGTTCCATTATCGGCGGCCGCTTCACGGCCATCCCAGTGCCGGATCGCTGCCCCTAATGAAAGAGGGGGAGGGCATCTTTGCAGCACATTGCTCTAAGTCTGCTCTAGGAATGATGTTAAGATGTTACAGGGTGGGCTCCTGATGAAACTTCTTGTAGAAACGCGTAGAGCCAGACATACCAGGTGACAATCAGCTGGGGGCACCAGCGCGAGTGTTTGATCGGCATGTATCCCCTTTTGGATTGTACATTAGCATAGAGTCCATGTGGCTATGTACATGGGGGATACATATTGCTACGTTGTTGCAAACCACACATGTGTAACTTGTAGGTGGCATGGTTCATTATATCATTTAAGACCATAGCTCACTTCTGTTAGCATTTGGTGTCAGGGGTGGAGCTCAGGGATTGTTTTCACTGCCATGTTATATACACGGTGAATCTCTGATAGGCTTCTTCCCCTGCCCTGTGCGTTATGCTATTTCCTCTACCATCTTTTATCTTCAAATGTATAATTAATAAAACTTTTTGTTTTATGTTTTTAAGCATCCCTTCTTGCTGGAATATTGATTTGCTGAATAAAGGGGTGCATACCTGTGAATTTGAGAACCTGTGTGAACCTGTTATTTTTTCCCCCAAAACCCGCCATTTAAAAGACCAATTTGGTTATGAAGTCAGTTTGTGGGGCTTACATAATAGAAACCACCCATAAATGACCCTATTTTAGAAACCACACCCCTCAAGTTATTTAAATATGATTTTTACAAACTTTGTTAACCCTTTATGTGTTCCATAAGAATTAAAGGAAAATAGAGGAGAAATTTCAAAATGTAATTTCTTTTTGCAGATTTTCCATTTTTATATTTTTTTTTCTGTAAGGCAGCAAAGGTTAACAGCAAAACAAAACTCAATATTTATTACCCTGATTCTGCAGTTTACAGAAACACCCCACATGTGGTCGTAACTTGCTGTATGGGCACACGGCACATGGGTACATAAGATTTTTTGATCATTCAATATTACACTTTTGTGGGGCAAGGTGACAATGGCTATTTTGGCACAGTTTTTTTTTACGGTATTCTTCTGAGGGAGTAGGTCATGTGATATATTTTTTTTCCCCCACATTTTATTTTTGTCCCAGTACAGGGACTTCAACATTTCAGTGTCTGATCCCTGTTTTAATGTCATACAATACATGCTGTATTGTACTACATTGCCTTCTCCTGGGGGCTGGGTCTCACAGGCTTCCGTACATGGCAGACCCCAGGGCCTTTAAGGGGCCTGGGGTTTCCATGGCAGCCATTGGCCCCCCTTTCTGTGCTGTGGGCCGATGGAGAAGCAGCCCCCTCCCTCTGCAATCCTCTTATATGCCGCGGTCAGCATTGATTGCAGCATATAAGGAGTTAATCCGCTGGCATCAGCATTTACAGCGATGCTGGCGGATACAGCAAGGGCCCGGCTGTCAGTCACAGCTGGGCCCCTTAGCGCACACAGTTCCGATGTCCGATCATCATGCTGTACTAGTATGTCAATTTGCGGGAAGTCACTTCCCTCTGTGATGTACTAGTACGTCATATGTCGCCAAGGGGTTAAGGAAGCAAAATTTTTTTTCTTTAAACAGTGAATAAATGAAGCACATAGGACGAGAGAGTTATCAATATCTGCTCTCTAAATGATGCACAACTCTCCACTATCCTCCATGCAGTTTGAAAAAGTGTAAATAAAAAGGAAGGCCCCATATATGCTTCCAGATAAGAGGCTTCGTAAATATGCATGCAGTGGAATAAACTGGCGTATTTACATTGAGGGTGGATTTAGCAAAATTTCTGTATAGGAAAACCGGCTTAGCTGCCCATGACAACCAGTCAGATTGATCCTTTGATTTTCCAAATGAAAAATGAAAGTTGGAATCTGATGGGTTGCCAGCTTATCTAACTTGAGAATGAAGGGATTAGGCATGATGAAATCCTATAAGGGCGAAACCACTATACCCCATAACATACACGTCAGATTGTGGCTGGTCCTGTTGAAATGTATAGGTTTGACTGACATTCGTCTAATGTGCATTGCCACCTCTAGGCTAAATTCACATGTTCAGGCATTATGTTTTGTGGGACAGTTTAAAATGGTAGTGAACATATGCCTGAGACGTATGCATCTATGTGCCAGTATAGCCGCATACATCGTCAGGGCTGGTGCAATGATTTTTGCCACCCTAGGCAAAAGCTAATTTTGCCGCCCCCTTGACTCCGCCCATTGACCACACCCCCTTTCCCGCCCATTTTTCCACCCCTTTTTCAACCACCTTTTGCATGCAACATTTAACTATGGTCGTGTACCCTGTGCCAGTCTATGGTCATGTACCCTGTGCCAGTCTGACTATGGTCGCGTACCCTGTGCCAGTCTGACTATGGTCATGTATATATAATATCCAGCCATTGTCTGCCACCTAGTACCATCCCAGTGATGCCAATCACTCTGCGCTGTTCAGCACACCAAACACGAGCAGTGCCACCTATTCACTGCCAAGCGCCATTCAGCCACTGTCTGAAATCCTGTGCCACCAGGGCAACATAAAACAGTATGCTGCCTTGTGCCTCTGTCAGTCTGACACTGTCCTGCACCCTGTACCATTCATAGCCCTTTAGACGGTCTGTGCCACCTATTAGGCTCCATGTGCCACTGCTGGGCACCCTGTGCCAGTCAGAATCTATGGCCCCTAGTCAAGCAGCAGGTGTGCCCTGACCCCTGTACACAAGTGTGTGCCACCCTGCTGCCAGTCACTGTCCTGCAGCCTCTGACACCCTAGTGCAGGTTGTCAGAGTGCGGTTGCCAGGGGTGCTCACCAGGTACTGCTCCTCGCTGTGCTCCAGGTCCGAATTGCCTTGGCTCTTGCCAAGATCATGTGTCTTTGGCGCGTGATCCCGCGAGACCCACCTCTGGAGGTCACTGGTCTCGCGGGATTGCGTGCCCGAAGTCAGGGCCGGTGCAAGGATTTTTGTCAACAGAAGCAAATGTACATCATTTTTCATTTCTGCCCCTGATTCATGTCCATTTCTTGCCCCCCCCATCATTTCACATTTCTGTCCCTCATGATTCATGTCCATTTCTTGCCCCCCCCCATGTGCTAATATCATAGTGCCATCCTCTCCCCCTGCCCCCTAATGTGCCAGTATCAAGTGCCTCTCTCCTCCCCCCTCCATGTGCCAGTATCATGGCGCCAATAGCCCCCCCTCCCCCGTGGCAGTAAAGTAACAGTCCGGTATTTAAAAATAAAAAAAAACACTTTCAGAAAAGTTTCTCCTGGGACTCAAACTCACAACCTTTCACATCAGAGGCAAGGCATTTACCCACACAGCTATGAAAGCAGTGTAGCCAGTTACTTAAAAAAAAAAAAAGTTAAGTAGCAGTCCGGTATTTAAAAAAAAAAAAAAAAACTTTCAGAAAAGTTTCTCCTGGGATTCAAACTCACAACCTTTTACATCAGAGGCAAGGCATTTACCCTCACAGCTATGAGGGCTATATAGTCAGTTACTTAAAAAAAAAAAAAATATATATATATATATATAAGACTTCTACTGTAGATAACTTTGATACTTAGTGTACATCCATACACATGACAGCTGCCCCAGTACACTGTGTATGGATGTAGCAGTGCTGGGTGTGTTGGGGCAGCTGACATGTGTATGGATGTACACTAGGTATCAAAGTTACCTACAGTAGAAGTCTTATATTTTTTTTTATTTTTTATTTTTTTAAAGCAACTGTTAATACAGCTTTCATAGCTGTGAGGGTAAATGCCTTGCCTCTGATGTGAAAGGTCGTGAGTTCGAATCCCAGGAGAAACTTTTCTGAAAGTAAGCCTAAATGAGATTTAAATACACCAGGGTCTCGTAGCTGTGTGTCAGCTGCGTGCCACTCTCTCTGCCTGAAGTGAACAAACTCATGTTCGCACTCATCGGAGTGCATCCGGCCGGCAAGTACAGGAACAGAAGGAGATGATGTCAGTAGGGGGCGGGCGCAGGCGGCGGCCGGCGCCCCCAGGCAGAGTGCGCTCTACGCAGTTGCCTACTCTGCTTATGGGTGGCGCCGGCCCTGTACATCGTACACATAAGGGTATTGCAGTTAGGGATCAGTATATAGTTCAGGGTAGTGATAGGTTAGGCTTTCGATGGCCAACTAGATAGTTAGAGGCCCGGTTGCACTGATAGATTAGTTGGCAGGTTAAGGACTCAGTGTTAGGGTAGTCAGGCCTGCATCTACTACTGTGTTTGCTCCCTGGAAGAAATCCTTTCATCATCGTCCTCTCCTGATCGGCTGTCATCTGAAAGAGTCCCGGATCTATAGTCATCCACAGGGGCCCCTGTACCTGGATCATCTCTTCTGTTGCCTGGAGGTATCGTGCACAGAACTCTTTCTATATATATATACCCGGGTATATAACTTAAGATTGTTGCAGGATCTCTGGTTATTGTAGTACTGCTGTGTTCTCAGTATACTGCATGTATGTACTATTATCATTCTTACCCCTATAAAGTTATTGTTATAACCTTATGTGGCATCTATATGTATTCTTCAGACTATGAGATTAGTACAATAATCCTTGCTAAGGCTACTAACTATACTTCATAGCTAAGTCCCAGGAAGAGATCCTCCCTGTAATACAGAGGCGCTAACCTGGGTCGAGGCACTGATATACTTCACTTATGTTCTCACTCTTCCATTCAGCTTTAGGTCCCATTATACACACAGGTCAGCGCCAGAGTCTGTTGTGGGAGGGATATTATTCATACCCCCCCCCTTCCCACAACTAGGGATACACTATCCTTAAGCACATATTTACAACTTTACAGTAACGTAACAAAAATGTATACGACGTGAAATACTTTCTTTGCATACAGTTGTACTGAAAATATTAGTTGACTACATTTTCAATACAGTTGATGCAAAACTATACTGACATGTACCAGTCAAACATATGCCAATAAGACACTCTTTTGGCATACATGTGGTGGGCATAGTAGATGTTGGGAGAACTTCCTGCCATTTTCTGAACCTAGCCAAATATTCATGTATCCCTATTCTGTTCAAACCATCATTTTGCATTCTCATGACCACACACTGCAGACATTTTGGCACAGAATTTTTGTCTACGGGATGTTGATTTTGTTAAGACCTTCTGACTACTATCCTGTTTACTGTCTTCATCACTTTGAATCTTGCTCTTATCTTGGTTCCATACTTTGGTCAGATTATCTCCTGGTACTATGAAACACTGTGAAACTCGCTCATAGTTTCATCTGTCCCAGTTCCACCACTACTGACCTGTCCAACATCATCCCTATTATTTGTACTGGTACTGAGCCTTATCTAGACCTCTCTGTTTTGATTGCCTATGTAATGGTTCACCCTTAGATCATATTCTGTCTAAACCTGTCTACTCTTGAATTAGCTGAATGAGAACTTAGGGCATCAACATGTGGGAGGCACAAAGTGCTGATTAGTCACCCTTGGAAAAATCCTGGTAAAAGCATGCCATTAATTTACAACACAGTTATTCTATGTCTACACTTATGATGACACAGGTTTCCACCTAGGTTTCAAAATCTATCTGTTATCTCTTGCATACACCTAAGTAGTGAAAGAATATGGTTAACAAGTTAACCATTCGCAACAAACAAAATTTTTTTTTACAGGCTGATTTATTGATGGATCTCACAGGCAGGAAGGCTGTAAGTGTATTACACTAGTAATACACTTACAGCCAATGCATTACAATACAGAAGTATTGTAATGCATTGTAAAGGGGACCAGACCCCTAAAAGTTGAAGTCCCAGAGTGGGAAAACAAATAAAGTTAAAAAAGAAGTAATAAAAATAATTTTTACAATTTCTTTTAAAAGTTTCAAGTAAAAAAAAAAAAGTGTTCTTTTCCCAAAATAAAGTTAAGAAAAATTAAACAAAATAGAGAAAGAGAAAAGTAGACATATTAGGTATCACCGCATCTGTATCGACCGGCTCTATAAAAATATCACAAGATGCACCCCTCCAGATGAACGCCGTAAAAAAAAAAAAAACAGTGCCAAAACAGCCTTTTTCTGGCCACCTTGCCTCACAAAAAGTGTATCACCAAGCGATCAAAAAGGCGTATTTAGCCCAAAATGGTACCAATCAAATAGTCATCTCATCCGGCAAAGAATTAGATGCTACCTAAGACAATCGTCCAAAAAATAAATAAATAGGGCTCTCAGAAAATGGCAACACAAAAACAAGATTTTATTCTGTTCAAAAAGGCTTTCACTGTGTATAAATTAACAAAAATAAAAATAGTAGACACACTGGGTATCTCCGCGTCTGTAACAACCTTCTCTATAAAAATATCACATAAGATGGCCCCTCAGGTGAATGCTGTAAAAAAAAAAAACAATGCCAAAACAGCCATTTTTTGTCACCTTGCCTTACAAAAAGTGCAACACCAAAAGTCTTATACACCCCAAAATGGTACCAATCAAATGGTCATCTCATCCCACAAAAAATGAGCCCCTACCTAAGACAATCAACAAAAAAGTACAAAAAATAGGGCTCTTAGAAAATGGACGAACCAACTGAAAAAATGGCGTGGTGTTAAACAAGCAGGAAGTGCTCAAACCCATATGCAGTTGTGCATGTGTATAAAGGGGAGCAAATCCTTCACTTGTAGCCCGTTGCTAATGGCGATCCCCAGCAAAAATGCATACAGTGGAGGATGCCCGCAGCGGACCACAAGTACCACAATAGACATCCTACACAATATAGCAATTATGTGGATGTGATAACCAATATAACAATATAATATCATTTGCAAAGACAGGTGCACTCTGCGGTCTTACTAAACCCTCATACTGATGCTAAAATTGAGAGATTAGCCAATATATCCTACTGTGGAGGACATGTCTGAGCCTGAGCACCGCGCCAAGGTTTCTCAAGTAACTCGGGACCTAACACTCACCTACCTGTACCATATGGGCAATACCAGGAGCCAGTGGGTGAATTACAGGAGCGTAAGGACCGACTCCTAGCCAATCCACCAGTTACCTCCAGCATGCAGCCATGCTTGCAATGGGAGGAGGGAGGAGTCTGCTCAAGACTGGCCTGTATGGCCCAGGTCTCGCAGGTGCACCTAAATGTAGCCTGTGGATGGAAAATAGGCACATTTAAATTGGAGTTTATACACCTCCAAGCATCTCTATTTACGAACCAAAACAGCCATTTTTTTCACTTTGCCTCACAAAAAGTGTAATACCAAGCAACAAAAAGCCTTATGTACCCCAAAATGGTACCAATGAAAACGTCACCTCATCCCGCAAGCAATGAGCCCCCACATAAGACATTCACTTAAAAAATAAAAAAACAATGGCACCCGCAAACCAATCCATCAAAATCGGTGCTGCAAAAGCCATACTTCTGTTCTGATTCCTGCCATGTGCCCCCCCAGCAGTTTACCACCACATATGGTGTGTTGCCGTATTTAGGAGAAAATGGGTAACAAATTATGGGGTGCTTTTTCACCTGTTACCCCTTGTGAAAATGAAAAATTTGGAGCTAAAGCAACATTTTATTGGAAGAAATCAAACTTTTAATTTTCACAGCCAAGTGTTTCCAAATTCCGTAAAACACTTAGGGGGTCAAAGTGGTCAGTACCCCCTTAATATATTCTTTAACGGGTCTAGTCTCCAAAATGGGGTCACTTTTTAAGGGTTTCCACTGTAGGGGTACGTCAGGGTCTCTTCAAATACAAAATCTGCCTCCAAAATCCATATGATGCTTCTTTTCTTCTGACCACTGCCACGTGCCCATAGAACAGTTTACCGCCATATATGGGGTATTTCTGTAAACTTCAGAATCAGAGTAATATATATTTAGGTTTATTTTGCTGTTAACCCTTGCTGTGTTGCAAGAAACATATGATTAGCATAAACAATCCACCAAAAAAGTGAAATTTTGAAATTTCAACTCCATTTTCCTTTAATTCTTGTGGAACACCCCAAGGGTTAACAAAGTTTGTAACATCAGTTTTGAATAATTTGAGGGGTGTAGTTTGTAAAATGGGGTCATTTATGGTTGTTTTCCATTATGTAAGCCCCTCAAAATCACTTTATAACTGAACTGGTGCTTAAAAAAATGGTTTTGGAAATTTTGTTGACAATTTAAAAAATGTCCTAAAAAAATAAAATTACATTTACAAAATTATGCCAACATAAAGCAGACATATGAGGAATGTTAATAAATAAATATTTTATGAGGTATCACTTTCTGTTTTAAAAGCAGAGAAATCGAAATTTAGAAAATTGCAAATATTTTGGAATTTTTGGTAATTTTTTTATTTTTTCATAAATAAAGGTGAAATATATTAAGTCAAATTTATAACTATCATGAAGTACAATGTGTCACGAGAAAACAGTCTCAGAATGGCTTGGATAAGTAAAAGCGTTCCAAAGTTATTACCACATAAAGTGAAACATGTCAGATTTGCAAAAACCGGCCTGGGATTTAAGGTGAAAAGTGGCTCGGTACTGAAGGAGTACTGAAGGGCATCTGTCAGCAGATTTGTACCTTTGAAATTGTCTGACCTGTTACATGTGCGCTTGGCAGTTGAAGGCATCTGTGTTGGTCCCACGTTGATACATGCCAGCATTGCTAAAAAAATGATGTTTTAATATATGCAAATGAGCCTCTAGGGGGCGTTCCCGTTACTCCTAGAGGCTCAGCTCTCTCTGCAACTGCCATAACCTCTGCACTTTGATTGACAGGGCCAGGCAGTGTAAATGTGATCATTTCTGGCCCTGTCAATCAAAGTGCAGAGGGCACTGCAGTTGCAGATTGAGCTGAGCCTCTAGGTGTAACGGCAACGTCCCCGTTGCTCCTAGAGGCTCATTTGCATACATAAAAATTTCATGTTTCGCACATATGAACATGGGACCAACACAGATGCCTTCGGCTGACAAGAGCACATGCCACAGATCAGCAGTTTCATACATAGAATTTGCTGACAGGTGCCCTTTAAGGAAACACCAACCTCAAATATATCTGATTCTCTGTATCTTTGTGAAATGGAAAACAATTAAAGTATTATTATTGGTGTTTATACCTTTTTTTAAAATAAGGTTTGAACCAATGAAATGCAAGCATCACATAATCACTAAAAATCTATACTACTAATTTTAGTGCTAGTACTAAACTTTTATCTTGCATGAGTGCCCAGTAGCAGTATCACTCTTGAGAAGATGAATTGCCACTCCTTATGGCTTCTGTTCATCACACCTTCAAGGCTGAGCACTCACCCTCACTTTGCAGTGTTTTATTGGGTAGACTTATTGTCATAAAGGTTAACACCAAGTCCTTGAAATGTAACAGTCTTTCTTAACCACAGATAACACCACCTGAGTGCCAATAGAAAGCTTATCAGTCTGATAGGGACAGACACAGGTTGACATAAAAGGGTCAAGTGTTGGTAGTCTGGAAGATCACTTGAATGTGTTCAAAGTAGAGATTATGTAAGCATCTAATTACACATTATTATCTACAAGATGATTGCAAAAAAATGGCAAAACCCTAATTTATTGTGCTAAAGCTTCACATAAAGCTTTAATATAATAATGTGACAACTATTGATCAATTGCATATTGAATGCTTTTCTCGGTAGCTGTGTCAGTACAACAAAAGCAAAAATAAATTGATAGCACATATACTCATGAACAAAAAGACACAGCATCCAATATGGATAAAACTTTTTAGGTTTTATTGTCACCAGATCCAGTTCAAGAAATAATGGACTGCTAATGTGATTTGGGCTTCATGTAGCCCTTAGTCATAGCTAGTTGGAACAAGGGTCATCGGACATGTACCTGGTGCTGTGTTATGCAAGTTTCAAAGCAATCTCAATTGAAAAATCTTTGATATACAACAAAATCTTAATTATACTATAACACATGCGACATGCTTAATTACATGTTCTGCTTGTCAACTTCAATACATAGGATGCACTACAAACAGAATTAAGATACCTTGTACAAAGCATTTATTTGACATCTCACATGCACATACTAGAAATGTTTCGGCTGCCTCCCTCCATTTTGCATCTACAGTATAAACAATGGGGATACCACATAATTTACATAGTTAAATAGGTTGAAAAAAGACACATGTCCATTGAGTTCAACCTTTTCCAGACCAATTGTACAATTTATAACCCTCAGTTCTGTTTGTTATTAGGTAAGCATCTAGCACTTTTTTAAATGCTGACATATTATCTGCCGTTACTACCTCAAGGGGTAGGGCATTCCACAGTTTCACCACTCGAACTGTAAAGAATCCTTACCTGTATTGATGTCTGAATTGTCTTTCCTCCACACGCAAAGAATGTCCTCATGTCCTTGGAATGAATAACTCATGTCTTTGTATTGATCACACATGTATTTATACATTTAAATGAGATTACCTCTAAGTGGTGAAGAAGTCCAATTTTTTTGCCTCTCATTATAAGAGACCTTCCATCGCATTTAATAATCTGGTCTCCTGTCTCTGAACCCTTTCTAGCTCTTCTACTTCATTTATAGTAACTGGAGCCCAAAACGGAAACCCATATTCAAGATGTGGCCTTACGTGGGATTTATAAAGGGGTAATGTTACACTCGGATCACAGGGTTTTATCTCTCTTTTTAAACACCCGAAAATTGTATTTGCTTTTGCAGCTGCTATTTGACATTAAAGAAAGCTAAGAAGCAATACTCAAAGTACATAGAACAGAACTTTTATATGGAAGGTTAAGAGGTAGAAACTATAGACGTAAGATATTAAACAACTCTCTGATATAATGTCTCAATTGGTGACTGGCCCTTTACCAACCCTTTCCCCTGCTTTAGCGTTTAGGATTTTTCAGACATGTCTCATCATTATCTGAGGATTTGGATGCATGCCCTGACCACCACTCGCATAGTTATAGCTAGCGACTGGAAACGATCTCATGCACCAGACATCTTTGAGATGATTGCCCTTATAAACCAATATTTGTAGCATTAACCTACTCCCCAGATTGAGTGCTAGAGTGACAACTAATTTTGATTGAAAGCTTGGAATGATGGACCTTTTGCTGAGATAATCCCTGAAGTAACACTGTAACACCTTACTTAGACCACACTTCTCAGCTACCATAACTCATTTAAGTTTAGCTTAGCTGGAATATTTTGTGTAATTATTTAACACTCTCCAGACTACTTATTCTGTTTGTTCTATTGTTACAAAACATGTGACCTGACACACAATTATTTCATTTGATGTATGGTTATATAACAGTATGTTTATAGTGTTGCACCAAGTATGTATGAGTAAGGGCTACATCATGCTCAAAACACATCTTCTGTATTGGATTTTAACTGGTGACAATAAGGCCTAGGAAGTTTTAATCATATTGGATACTGGATATTTTGTTCATGAGATACCTGCTATAGCCATACTGTATGACTCTATGTAGTATGTTTACTCACTTGCAAATTCCAATATAATACCTGGCAACCTACATGCAGCAAATCACATGATATGGTTAAAATGGTTTTATATTATTATTCATGCCAATCTAATTTGCAACCCCTTCTTCATCGTGATTGTAATACAATTTTATTGTGTGAGTGCTTATTACAAATTCTGTCAGTCTTAAATGTCCTGAAGATCAGATTAAAGGGGTCTAGTAGCTGTGAACCCACTAGTTGCAGCTTAAAGGGGTTTTCCATTAATAAAGCAAGTTTAGCCTAAGCACCAAGAACCAGGGGGCCAAGAAACATTGGAGCAGGCCGGTGCTTCGCTGTTTCAGTAGCTCCCATTGCAGTGCATTGCACAGCAAGCAGAGTAAGGGAAACAGCATCGCTTACTGTGCTACTCTGTTCCTTTTGCTCCCATGCACTTCAGTGAGAGTTAGTCAAACAGTGGAGATTTTCTGCTTCCGGACACCTGCAGAGACCTATGTGGGCTCTCTCTTTAATTGTGTCAATACTAATGTCCAGTCTAGCTTAAAGGGGTTGTCCAGGATCTTTATACTGATTTCTGAAGTTGCTCTAATGCCGGAATTACAGAGCTCTGGAGCTGGTTACTGCAGTGAAGTGAAAAGGAGCAGTGTTACACTAACTGGGTGTCGTTCCCCCACTGATCAGATATTGGTAGCCTATCCTGAGGACAGACCATCAATATAAAAATCCTGGACAACCCCTGTAAGGTTGTTGTGGGGATATGACGTATATGTCTAACAGGTCATATACTGTAAGTACAGTATAAAGGTTGATTTACACTGCTGATATTCGGATAGATTATTTGCTCCTGTGAACGTTCGTCCCCAACAATGTGCCCAGTTAAAAGTGCAGACTATCACCCAATGAACAGGCAAAACGCTTGTTCATCAGGTGATCCTGTCGTTCGTGCAAGCAGACAATTATCATTCCTGGGCAGCAGATCCTGCTGTATAAACAGTGATCTGCTGCCCAGAAACAATGCTTCTTTATGGGGCGAGGGATCGAAATTGTGATCCCTCGTCCTCATACTGTGATGAAGATCGCTGCATGCAAATGCAGTGGTCTACTTCACTGAACAAGCAGCGGACTGTCGGGAAGAAACACTTCCTTCCCAACAATTGGCTGTCACATCAGGACATGCAAACCCGCCTTAAGAAATCACATAAGTGGTGCTACATACCCAAAAAATAACATAAAACAAAACACAAATGGTAGTTTGCTATATATACTGTAGGTACACTGCTTTAAAAGTAAAATTTTGTCATCATTTTACATTGATGAATTCATAATAATATTTAGTTTATTATTTCCACCTCTTTACAATCTTTTCTACCCAGTATGTAGCAGCAACTTAGGACACATGGTTTTCCAGTATACAGTTACAAAGCACATGTAAAGACAATCTGAAAACTGACTTTGTGACCCTAATTTTACTTAGACGGTCTTCTAGTATTTGTGAAGTATCTACCATATACATTTGTCTGTTATGTTCTTGTACATAAATATGCATTTAAATGTAATGATTGTTATGATTTATATGTTGAGCATTAGTAAGAATAAATGTCTGTGTAATCGGCAATTCTTTTATGACTGTATACTTTAGACTCGAGCTCATGACAACTCATTATTGGATTTTTTTTGTGACCACCATGTGATGGCAACTTGCAGGCTGCAACTTGACCCCTTCACTCACATTACTGGTGATATAGGCAGTGTTACACAGCAATCTTTGGTCAAATACATAGTAACATAGTTTGTAAGGCTGAAAAAAGACATCTGTCCATCTAGTTCGGCCTGTTATCCTGCAAGTTGATCCAGAGGAAGGCAAAAAACCAAAAACTGTGAGGTACAAGCCAATTTTCCTCATTTTAGTGGAAAAATTCCTTCCTGACTACAATCAGGCAATCAGAATAAGGGCTTATTCACGGATAACAGACGCGTACCGCACATAGCCGGCACTATGATACAAAATCCACACCCCCATGTAGTCAGAAGCACTACAAATACCAGTTGGAGACTGGCTCTTGCAGCCTTATATTTACTCTACTATTGTGTTAAGATGGCTGGACCATTGGACAAATCAAGCACTTGTTACCTTCTGTGTCACTCCTATTTCCTAATAGATTGTAAGATTTTGCAAGCATGGCCCTCATTACTCTTGTTTTAATTGTTGACTTGTCTATTGCTATGTTATTTATGACTCTATTTGTACATGAACCCCCTGATTGTAAAGCACTGTGGAATATGTTGGCGCTATATAAATAAAATTATTATTATTATTATAAAAATCATATGTAAATCAGTACCTACTGTTGAAGATTATCTGCTATTTATTCTCCTTTTTTGCTGTTCATTACAGTTCAGCTCCAGTGCCTACAGTGCCTCTGCGGTACCCTGGGACACACCTCCTGTCTCATTATTGGTTCAAACTGCTACTCTCTCCCTCCCCCGCAGTTCGGCCTCGTCAGACTTGCTGCACACAGGAGAGCTGGTTTCTGGAGCAGAATGATTAGATTTATGTAAAAAAATATCCCACTAGTAACAAAAAAAATAAAGATATCATGCAAAATGCACACCAATATTTGAACTATACCAATAAAAAAAAAGGATGCTCTTCACTGTCATTTTCGCTTAAGGTTACTTTCACACTAGCGTTTCTATTTTCCGGTATTGAGATCCATCATAGGGTCCCAATACCGGAAAAATACACTATTGTTTTGTCCCCATTCAAGTCAGTGGGGACGGATCTGTTTTCTCTGACACAATAGAAAATGGATCCGCGCCCCATTGACTTTCAATGGAGTTCATGACGGATCCGTCTTGGCTATGTTAAAGAAAATACAACCAGATCCGTTCATAACAGATGCAGATGGTTGTATTATCAGTAACGGAAGCGTTTTTGCTGAACCCTGCCGGATCCAGTAAAAACGCTAGTGTGAAAGTAGCCTAATTTCTCTTTTTTTAACTCACCAGGAGGACTTGTCTCATCCGTTTCTGTGGGTGGGAAGCAGCAGAAGTGCATTGCAATCAGCTCTTGTTAAACCTTCATCTCCTGCATAAAAACATTCCCTCACACAAAGCCCCAGCAATTGCACTAATAAACAGCACTATGGTATGCAATGCAATTTCTTTCTGCACTGCCTAGAAAGAAATATATCAAATATAAATTTCTAAGAATTTAGAATTAGTGATGAATGAGTGAAAGGTGTCTGGGCTGCTTTACCTGCTGCACTATGAGATCACTATGCAGGCACTAAGAGCAGGGAAGCTACTGAGCATGTTAGTCCATCACTGAATGCAAGAGAAGGCGGACCAGAATTTTGACCACAGGAGAAACAACAAGAGGAAAATATAATGTGAACTTAAAATATATTTTTACACGTATTACAATATTACTTAAGTCGAAATGCCCTAATCATGGCATCGTAATACTTTGAGTGATAAGCAATATAATGAATTTATATAGCATTTATACTGCTTCCATACTCTGCAGCGCTATATAGAGATTATGAATAAAACAGGCACTCACCATCTGGGACCAATAAAAATATAATAGACGACCATTATATTGGATAGGAATAGTTAAAAATTTTTAAAATAACCTATAATAGATCAGGTGGTACTAGAGGAGTATAACTCACAAATAGTGCATACATATAATTAATGTGAATAAATAGTGCATAAATGTGTTAATATAAAACAATCAAAATAAATACGGTTTTAAGATGGTAAAAAATGTAGAAGTAAAAAAAGTGAAAAGTAAAAATGGTGTCAAAAGAAGTGTCTCTTGATATTAATGGTAATTGTTGCAGTTGTATAATAAATAAGTATATTTGGAATCGATATCACAAATATAGGCTTCCAGTGCAAATTATACTATGCTATATAGAGATTGCCTTCACTCACCTGTCTATATTGGGGCTCACAATCTAAATTCTGAATTAACATATAATGTGTTTTTAGCGTGTGGGGAGGAACCAGACACGCTTACACAGGTACAACATCCATGTTGCCCTTGGTTGGATTGGAATCCTAGTACAGATTATACAAAACCACTTGAAAAAGATGATTATCAGGTAAATATCTTACACAGATTGAAGTAAAAGAGTCTTAGTAAGGGGGAGCCTGTAGTTTTTTTTAAGGTGGCCATTAGATATGCCCATTGTTATAATCAAACCCGACACTGCCGTGTTTCACCTAATGACCATGGCATCTCTCTACCTTTCCTAAGGTTTGCTTACTTGGTGTAAATGCATCTTTGTCTGGTGTATAACTACCTGTGAATTGTATGGGCTTCTCCAATGTTGAATTGTCTTAGTATGGCCACTTAAGTCATGCCTGCCAAATTATACCCTGGATCTCTAATTTTCCCTACATTGTAGTAAACTGAATTTGCATATATTTATGCTATTTATTGATACTGTTCTACAGCTATTCATTTGTTCATTCATCCATCCATCTATAAATATAATTAAAGGATGATTAGGGGGGAAAAAAGTCATAGAAACAACACAATAAAAAATTTACAAAATCTTTACGTATAAAAAAGATATAGTTAAAACCTACCACAGATAAAGGAGTGTGTGTGGACTGACAGAGCCTAAGGCAACAATTTGGGCCTCTGAATGTGACAAGCAAACAAACCTGCACAATGATGTCTATAATAGGAAATTCTATAAAAACACAAAGCCAGCCTAGAGGAAAATACAGACATAAAGATTTAAGATGTGGGTCAAAATCACTTGCTAATAAATTTTATTGGTAAGTTTATGATAATATTAAATCAACGTTTGCCAGCGTTTATCACATGTATGAGAACAGCTTATGGTACTATATTAACAAATTCAACGTACATACATAATGTATTGTCAAATGCAATCTGCAATGCTCTTCTGTGCAGCAAGCTTCAGGTTGGATGCTAACAATGCACAACTGGATAGTGCAAGGGAAAAGTATAGGAATTGACCATACCAAACGAACCAGATCTCTGCTGATCATCTGATGCAGGGTCGTATTTTCAGCTCATGCCGCCCTAGGTACTGAGGTTGAATATGCCCCTATATTTTGCTGGTGTAATAATAACGTAGTCAGTGTTAACAAAGTAGAAGAACAATGATAGAACTATTTTTTATCATTGAACATTAGTGGTGATGCCATAAAAATAATTAAAATAATTATTGCTGGCACAATTAATAAATTTAGTCACTGCTCCCTGCTACAATCCAGGTATGGATTGTGTTCACCAAGGCTCATTTGCTCTATTGGGAAATGCAGGACGCACTACAGTATAATATACTGGAATATATAGACTGTATGTAAATTAGACCTACACCCAAATAATAATACATTTAGTGACTACATATTACCAACATACAGAGACTAAATAATACCGCCATACTGGATAATATCATAACACAATAACATTGGATAAAATCATACATAATATAACATAGTACCATATAATGCCTGGATAACACCTCCATGCAGTGACTGGATAACATGACCATATTGTGACTGGATAACACCACCATACAGTGACTGGATAACAGGGTATAAGGGGGCACGGCACAGTATATAACTAGGGGCACAGTATGGGGTGTAAGGTTGCACAGTACAGTGCATGATTAGAGTGCACAATACAGGGTATAATAAAGGGGAACAGAACAGTGTATGACTAGGGGAACGGTATAAGGTATAAAATGGAACTGTACAGGGTATGATAAGGGAGCATAGCATAGGGTAGGTGGTACAGACTGTACACCCTACCCTACACTACCGTACAGTACAGAGTATGATCAGGGGTATAGTACAAGGTAGGAAGCACTGCACTGTACAGGGTATGATAAAGGGGCACAGTACAGGATATAACTTGGGAAGCACAGTACAGGGTATAAGGTGGCTCAGTACAGGGTATACTAATGGGGAGTAGTACAGGGTATAAAGAGGCACAGTACAGGGTAGGGAGCAATGTACAGGTTAGGAGGCATGGTATGATAGTGGGGCATAGTACAGAGTATGAAGGGGGCATAGTACAGGTTAGGGAGCAATATGCAGGTTTGGAGGCACAATACAGGATATTAGGAGGCAAAGTACAGGTTAGGAGGCACAGTACAGGGTATAAGGGGGCACAATACAGTGTATGACTAGGGGAACTGTATAAGGTATAAGATGGAACTGTACATGGTATGATAAGGGGACATAGCACAGGGTAGGTGGTACTGTACTGGGTATGACTGGGGCACAGTACAAGGTAGGGTGTACAGGGTATAAGAGGGCATAGTACAGGCTAGGAGGCACAGTACAAGGTATAAGGTGCCTCAGTACAGGGTATGATAATGCGGCATAGTACAGTCGTGGCCAAAATTTTTGAGAATTACATAAATATTGGAAATTGGAAAAGTTGCTGCTTAAGTTTTTATAATAGCAATTTGCATATACTCCAGAATGTTATGAAGAGTGATCAGATGAATTGCATAGTCCTTCTTTGCCATGAAAATTAACTTAATCCCAAAAAAACCTTTCCACTGCATTTCATTGCTGTCATTAAAGGACCTGCTGAGATCATTTCAGTAATCGTCTTGTTAACTCAGGTGAGAATGTTGACGAGCACAAGGCTGGAGATCATTATGTCAGGCTGATTGGGTTAAAATGGCAGACTTGACATGTTAAAAGGAGGGTGTTAAGAAGGCTTCAGGGCATCCAAGAAAGTCCAGCAAGCGCCAGGATCGTCTCCGAAAGAGGATTCAGCTGCGGGATCGGAGTGCCACCAGTGCAGAGCTTGCTCAGGAATGGCAGCAGGCAGGTGTGAGCGCATCTGCACACACAGTGTGGCGAAGACTTTTGGAAGATGGCCTGGTGTCAAGAAGGGCAGCAAAGAAGCCACTTCTCTCCAAAAAAAACATCAGGGACAGATTGATCTTCTGCAGAAAGTATGGTGAATGGACTGCTGAGGACTGGGGCAAAGTCATATTCTCCGATGAAGCCTCTTTCCGATTGTTTGGGGCATCTGGAAAAAGGCTTGTCCAGAGAAGAAAAGGTGAGCGCTACCATCAGTCCTGTGTCATGCCAACAGTAAAGCATCCTGAGACCATTCATGTGTGGGGTTGCTTCTCATCCAAGGGAGTGGGCTCACTCACAATTTTGCCCAATAACACAGCCATGAATAAAGAATGGTACCAAAACACCCTCCAACAGCAACTTCTTCCAACAATCCAACAACAGTTTGGTGAAGAACAATGCATTTTCCAGCACCTAAGTGGCTCGGGGACCAAAACGTTGACATTTTGGGTCCATGGCATGGAAACTCCCCAGATCTTAATCCCATTGAGAACTTGTGGTCAATCCTCAAGAGGCGGATGGACAAACAAAAACCCACTAATTCTGACAAACTCCAAGAAGTGATTATGAAAGAATAGGTTGCTATCAGTCAGGAATTGGTCCAGAAGTTGATTGAGAGCATGCCCAGTCGAATTGCAGAGGTCCTGAAAAAGAAGGGCCAACACTGCAAATACTGACTCTTTGCATAAATGTCATGTAATTGTCGATAAAAGCCTTTGAAACGTATGAAGTGCGTGTAATTATATGACACTACATCACAGAAACAACTGAAACAAAGATCTAAAAGCAGTTTAGCAGCAAACTTTGTGAAAACTAATATTTGTGCCATTCTCAAAACTTTTGGCCACAGCTGTACAGGGTATAAAATGGCACAGTACAGGGTAAGGAGCAATGTGCAAGTTATGAGGCACAATACAGGGTATAAGAAGGCATAGTACAGGCTAGGAGGCACAGTACAGGATATAAAGGGGCTCAGTACAGGGTATCAGCTTAACACTTTTTTCTGCAGTGTGGAGAAGGGAATTGAACTTCTCTCTTCTCCTCCTCCTCTGCCTTATGTGTGGGTCGCAGAGTATGGACTGTCTTTGAACTGCACTCACAACTGACACTACTGCAGCCTGCTCTTTGTTCCGGCCACTGGCACGGGGGACCCCCATCCACCTCCATGTGTTGACCTGGTTACCTGAATAAAAAAATAGCCTCTCAGGCGCCAACTCCTGCTGGGGGGCACCCTCGGCACATGCTCTCAAGTGCCTAATTAAAAATATGGCCATCATCTGAGGTTCATTTCACACTGTGTTATAAAGTGCCCATGTTAGGTTTCTGTTAGGAGGATTTCCTTATGGAAAACGTGGACATATGCATTTAACAGATGCTCTTGAGTGGCATTGGTGACCGATAGGTTAAAAAGCCCATATAATGTGCTGTATAAGTGTCTTATACTGGATCTCTCTGCATAGAATTGGGCAGTCTGCTGCGCTACTCTATACAGAAAAAAGTATCCATGATGGATACTGTCATGATGGAGATTAAAAGCCCACTCTTTTGAACTTCTTTAGGTAAATAAGAGCCAATGGATCTATTTAATGCATGCGCTAGGAGCTTTCCTGATGCATAAGGTAATATACATTGCTAAGTGCAAAAAGACTCTGAGAAATGAGAGCTGGTAAGTCAGCTTACAATCTGAGGAGGTTGGGGTGACAACAAAAGGTAGTTGATTGTTATATGAAGTAGTCCAGCCATCTTTATACTGAAAGGAGTGGTGTAGGCCGATCTGCATGTGCTAGTGCTTTGGGTGTAGGACTGTCAGAAGATCGAGTTCAGGTCTGAAGAGTTGGAGAGTTAAGAGTCAGTTTAGGAAGCATGATAAGCCTGCCTGAAAAAAATTGCTTTTAAGGCACGTTTGAAGGTAGGGAAGTTGAGAATTGACCTGATATTCTGGGGCAGTGCATGTTTAGGGCTGAACTGTAGGTTTTAAGCACAAAATAGACTGGAGGGTCTGCTGATATTCATGATTTTCTCCCTAGGCGTTCTGCACATCTGGAGCACCGCTGGAGAAAACGTGTTTCAGGTCTGTGCCAGGGTTGCCATGTTCTGTGTGTGGATGGATGATTGATATTGGAGCTGCTTCATCCAGGGTGGTTTTAAGGGTATGGTTGTAATGATTGGCAGCCAGGTATGGACAGGAGAGGGAAGGGATTGGGGTAAGCACTAACTGTAGAGAGTTAATGAGTTGCTGGCTAATATTGTGTAGGTTTCTATAAGTGTGAAAAGTAGGAATGTCGTGAGAAAAGTGAGAGGTCTTAATAGTAAAGGAAAGAAGATTGTGGTCAGAAGGTGGGAAGGATGAGTTAATAAAGTTTGACGGAAGAAGACAAGATTGAGTGTATTGCCCTCTTTGTGAGTGGCAGAGGAAGTAACTCGTGATAGGCCAAGAGAGGAGGTTATAGAGAGAAAGTGAGAGGCTGATGATGAGGTAGGATCATCAATGGGGATATTAAAATCACCCATAATAAGAGTTGGCGATTCAGAAGATAAGAGAGGAACCAGGCAGCAAAGTGATCCAGTGAATTGGCGGGGGGAGCCTGGGGGACAATAGATAAGAGGAACAAGAGACAAAGGTGGTACGTTAAAATAACACAAATAAATATTGTGCACAGATGTATGCAATAGCACAGCACCTGGCACATAGTAATTGCAAGCAAACCTATGTACATAACACTTTCTTTAACAGCTGTAAGCTAACAGTTTTTGCACACCATTTATATGCATCTCTGCTGAGATTCCCCTAAATCCCACTGAGTCTTTCTTATCTCCTTGTATCCCCTCTTTTTGAAGCTATGGCCCCTGAAAAAACAACGCCCTATATGCTAACATGGAGTGGCTCACCAACCAGGTGGCAACTACTGCACTTTTCTACAGGCAACACACTCTTTCCTACTCTGACGCTGTACAATCATCATGGACAGCATCAGAGAGGCCTGCTACAGAGTGGTCTCATGAGATTTACTCACTCTTGCAAGACCATGCTGTATCCACACCTCACTCAGCTAGTCCGCCCAGATTAATCAACAGTTGTTGCCTACTTGTACAGTGGGTGGGTTTGGGGTGGCCCCATATCTACGCTGGTCCCCCAGACATCGTCAAGCTGTCATCACATGTTGCTGCTCTCTGGAGAGGAAGGTAAGGCGTGGTGCACCCCAATGGGAATTATGTCTGTAGAGTCAGGGTATGCAGTCAACTAGTGCACTTCTTTACTGGAGGAACTCAAGTGCAAAACAATACAGGCAAGGCACTGAGCTGGCTTCTCCAGTCTCCTCCCTGGCAGAAGAAGGTTCTGTGCTGAGGAAAGGCCTGAGCTATCTGTCCCTCTCAGAAGGCTGGCACACTGGCCAAAGTGTGGTTGGTCCGGGCCTGTGGGAGAATATCCCGGTCTCATCATCTTCTTCTGCTCACTTGTGCAGTCTGGCAGAGTCTCTTATACTAAACATTGGTCCCTTTCTACAGACAGGCAGAGTCTCTTTTACTAAACACTGGTCCCTATCTGCAGACACTAGGGGCTCTAACTGCTCTCCTTCCTTATAAACATTTTTTAGCTGAACTAGAAGCTTCTGTGGAGTGGAGAAGCATCGCCTACATAGAAACATTGTTGCAATTTCAGTTTGGCATAGACTTGCATAGAGTTTCAATAAAAGTATAATGGAATAACTAAGGGTACTTTCACACTAGCGTTTTTCTTTTCCGGTATTGAGTTCCGTCACAGAGGCTCAATACCGGAAAAAAACTGATCAGTTTTATCCTAATGCATTCTGAATGGAAAGCATTCCGTTCAGTATGCATCAGTTCAGTCCCTCTTACGTTTTTTGGCTAGTTTTCTCTCCGGCCAAAAATCCTGAACACTTGCCGGAATGCCGGATCAGGCATTCATTTCCATTAAAATGTATTAATGCCGGATCCGGAACTAAGTGTTCCGGAAAACCGGATCCGGTTTCCCGATCTGCGCATGCGCAGACCTTTAAAAATGAGAAAAAAATAAATACCGGATCCGTTTTCCGGATGACAACCAGAGAGACGGATCCGGTATTGCAATGCATTTGTCAGACGGATCCGTTTCACAAATGCATCCATTTGCGTCCGGATTGCCGGATTCGGCAGGCAGTTCCGGCGATGGAACTGCCTGCTGGAATCCTCTGCCGCAAGTGTGAAAGTACCCTAAGCAGTTTATCCAGACATAAACAAGTCTTCAGCCGTAAACAACAGAACTAAATCAGACAGTTGAAAGGTCAGTTTGTCTGTTTCTTCCCCTCCAAAACTTTGCATAATCCCTTATAGTAAATGTGGAAGATTACAAAGTCTTTCAGTATTAGCTGGCTGTGTATTAACCCTTTCCACAATGTAGTGCAGATATAATGCAAAAACAGTGCAAATGAACAGGATATGTCACAATAAACATATAAAATGTGGTTTAATATAAAACAGTAAAAGTGTAAATCACAGCGCAAGTTAACCCTTCAAAGTGCAACAAAGTAGGGAGTTGATGGCTTTGAAAAGCAGCAACAGTATAAATGTCCACAAACGTTAATGCTGCAAAGTACCCTTGCTCCAGAGCACTACACACTCCACATTAACACATAGGGTATGTTGTTGTTTTTTTTTGGGGGGGGGGGGGGGGGGCGAGTCACAGTTTCAAATTTGGGGGAGGGGCACAGGGACATAAATATAGTGCATTGCTCAGGGGACTGGTGGGATTTAGCTGGTATACATACTTAACGATCTTCCAAATTATGACAGGTCCTTTTTAAGAGCCCTTTGGGTTGGTTTTTGGGAGCAGTTCACATTACATCCTGTTACTTCTGTCCATAGTGACATCATCAATAAACATCTGTGAGCCTAATGTCAGCCTAACATGTTCATGCCATTAAACTGCCTCCACCACATGTGACAGATGGCATGGGATGCTCATGAGTCCTTCCTTTATTTCTCAATACATTTCTCATTCCATTATTACGGTATAATTTGATTTTGGTTTCGTCTATCCACAGAATCTTGCTTTTTCAGATATGTTCTAGCAAAATCTAATCTGGTCTTAATGATCTTGAGATAAAACCTCTTGATTGTAGACTTTGACAATGATCCGTCCACTGCCTTGAGAGTCTTTTTTACTTGGCTAGATGTTGTAAATGTAATTTTTTTTTTTTTTAATATAATTCTGTGATCATCCACTTTAGTGATTATACATGATTGTCCAGGCCATTTGGGGTTGCTTCACTTGCCAGTGCATTCCTTCTTTTTAAGAATGTACCAAATTGTTAATTTGGCCACTCATCAAGAGTCCATGTTATGACTCTTTTTACTGCGATTATATATTTGTGTACTCATAGATGTTAATGTTAATGCTTCTGCCCCAAGTGTCCTCACAATGTCTCTAATCCTACTTTATTATGTACCCTCATGTGCACATTGGTCATTTCTTATTTCTCAATCACATTGGTGGGCACGTATCAATATAGATACAGGTGAAACTCGAAAAATTAGAATATATCGTGCAAAAGTTAATTTATTTCAGTAATGCAACTTAAAAGAAGTTGCATTAATGCAACTTAAAATTTTAATATTGTGAAAAGGTTCAAATTTTCTAGGCTCAAAGTGTCACACTCTAGTCAGCTAATTAATCCATACCCCTTGAGCAAAAGGGTACCTGATATTGTGACTTTGGGGTTTTCATAAGCTGTAAGCCATAATCATCCAAATTATAACAAATAATGGCTTGAAATATCTCGCTTTGCATGTAATGAGTCTATCTCATATGTTAGTTTCACCTTTTAAGTTGCATTTCTGAAATAAATGAACTTTGCACGATATTCTAATTTTTCGAGTTTTACCTGTACATAAAAGACGCTCAGTGCAGCTTGATAAATACGACATTTAGGTAGAACCAAATGTATGTATTTATGATGGAAACTAGTGTAAATACAAATGATAAAATTGCCCATTCTTCTTGTAAACAGGTAAAATGAACAGCAGACATTTAAAGAATTATATAATAGAGTTTGCACTATGTGTAGCCAGTTGTTTGGATATAGTTTTCTGCGATTATTATATTTTAGTATTGAATTGGTGGAAGTGGATTAAATGACAACTGCAGTTGCACATAAGGCTCTAAGTAGACAATATGAATATGGAGTTCTCCAGAACTGCAGCGGCCAAACACATTAACTGTCGTTGGGAGGCCCCCATGACATTGTATAGTCTAGAATAGCGGCTCTCAAAATTATTAAAACTTTTGAAAGTAATCCCACTGCCAATTAAGGGCTCTTTCACACCTGCGTTCTTTTCTTCCGGCATAGAGTTCCGTCGTCGGGGCTCTATGCCGGAAGAATCCTGATCAGTTTTATCCTAATGCATTCTGAATGGAGTGAAATCCGTTCAGGATGCATCAGGATGTCTTCAGTTCCGGAACGGAACGTTTTTTGGCCGGAGAAAATACCGCAGCATGCTGCGCTTTTTGCTCCGGCCAAAAATCCTGAAGACTTGCCGCAAGGCCGGATCCGGAATTAATGCCCATTGAAAGGCATTGATCCGGATCTGGCCTTAAGCTAAACGTCGTTTCGGCGCATTGCCGGACCCGACATTTAGCTTTTTCTGAATGGTTACCATGGCTGCCGGGACGCTAAAGTCCTGGCAGCCATGGTAAAGTGTAGCGGGGAGCGGGGGAGCAGCATACTTACCGTCCGTGCGGCTCCCGGGGCGCTCCAGAGTGACGTCAGGGCGCCCCAAGCGCATGGATCACGTGATCGCATGGATCACGTCATCCATGCGCATGGGGCGCTCTGACGTCATTCTGGAGCGCCCCGGGAGCCGCGCGGACTGTAAGTATACCGCTTCCCTGCTCCCTGCTCCTACTATGGCAACCAGGACTTTAATAGCGTCCTGGCTGCCATAGTAACACTGAACGCAATTTGAAGACGGCTCCGTCTTCAAATGCTTTCAGTACACTTGCGTTTTTCCGGATCCGGCGTGTAATTCTGGCAAGTGGAGTACACGCCGGATCCGGACAACGCAAGTGTGAAAGAGGCCTAACCCATTCTCCCCTTCTCAGGAAAACAAAATTTACATTTTACAATCTATTTTATGGCCATGATTTGTTGATCTTTGCACCTGCCCTTATGCTTAGCATCTTGGAAAGGGCTACAGTCAACTGCCATCACTTATGTAATGGTGACAGCCCTTCTTGTGACTGTCTTCTGGGAACCCCTTACTAGTTTCCAGTTAACCCTGGTTGGGAAACTGCAGACAAACATTCACTGTCTGTAACACCAATTAGACATCAGGAAAAAGCCATTATATTTCTCTGCTTATAAAGCCTTGGATAATTATATAAAACATTGTGAAAGAATGATATCGGTTATTGTTGCTGCCCATTGACACAAATTATTTTGCATGAGATGTCGTTTAAATGTTTTACTTCCCAATATAAGAATCTGTGCAGATTCCAACAACTTTTATGTGACAAACTGATCTTTATATCCAAGTGCATACTATATATACTATGAAATAATTTCAGGCTGTTCAAATATTATTTTTGCTTTTCATCAAGAGTATACATTTCCATACAGTATAAACGCATTGAAAGGTATTGAAAAGTATTGCTTTGTCCCTGTTGACCTTTCTATAAATTTTTTGAAGGACAAAATAGCATCGCATACCATCCGATTTTGTCCTGCAAAAAAATGTATAGAAACATATTTTTTATATTGTAGTCAAAAAGGCACAGATGGAAACATAAGACATTACCTTTCCATCCGTTAAATGTATCTAGCCTTCAAATCTTTATTTAAAACAAGAAAGTTTTCACCAACAGACATTTCCCACCATTATTGGGAAAATGTACAGTATTTTTTGCCCTATAAGATGCACCAGCCCATAAGACGCACCTAGGTTTTAGAGGAGGACAATAATAAAAAAAAAATTTCACAGCCCCAATTAGACCCCCAATGTTAATAAAACCCCAATCAGACCTCAGCTCAGACCCCAATGTGAATGACACACCTCAGATAACAGCGCCAATATAAATAAGACCCCCATTCAGACCAAATATGAGACCCCTAAACCTCATATCAGCCCCCCATGCTTCATATAAGCCCCCAGCCTCATTTAATCAGCCCCCAGCCTTTGAATCAGTCCCCCATGCCTCAGATTATCAGCCCCAGCCATTTAATTAGCCCCCATCCCTGAGATAACATAAAATATAAAATCCACTTACCTCTCCTGCTCCGGACGCCATCACTCCTTACCTCCAGTGCTCCAGTCTTCTTCTTCCTGCTGAGGACCAGGAAGCGGTGAAAACAGAGCCTTCACTGCTTCTTGGTCCTCCGGTACTAATGAGCACTTCCATAATGGAAGAGCTCATTAGTATTCGTCCCATAAGACGCAGTGACATTTCCCCCCACTTTGGGGGGAAAAAGTGCGTCATATGGAGCGAAAAATATGGTAATTCAGAAGTACATACCTGTTTACGTTTTTATACCATGCATGCAAAAAAAAATTATACAAACGTATCCTTTTCTTTTACATTGCATTTAATGAGACAGATGGAAACATAAGACATTACATTTCTATTCATTAAATGTATCCGTTTTTTCTTCTTTTTTTTTTAGGTCTTCAAATCAAGAAAGTTTTCACCAAGAAAAGGATACTTAAAAAAAAAACTGAACAAGAAAAACTGACTCAAATACACTGAAATTTATGCACATAAAACATAAATGTCGAAAAAAGGAAGACACCATAAAATTGCGTGCATTTGTATAAATTTTTTCATGTATGCCTGGACACATACTTTAAAAACGAGATGTGAACAGCCCCTTAATTCTACTTTTTTCCAGCAGAATTTTTTTTTGTTAATGAAAGACAATATCAAAGTCTGTATCACACACATCCATGTGGTTTACTCTTAAAGAAGTACAGACCTGACTGATCACAACATTTGGGGTGTACATCTGGCATGTATGGGAAAATGTCCTAATGTACGAGTATATGTCAGGCACTTACAGCTGTATGCCTTATGCTACTTTCACACTAGCGTTAATATTTTCCGGTATTGAGATCCGTCATAGGGTCTCAATACCGGAAAAAACACTTCAGTTTTGTCCCCATTCATTGTCAATGGGGACAAAACGTAACTGAACAGAACGGAATGCATTTTGGAGCAACATGTTGTAGTTTGCTTTCCGTCCTGGGATGCGGAGCAAGACGGATCTGGCATGACCCCCAATGCAAGTCAATGGGGACAGATCAGTTTTCTCTGCCACAATAGAAAACAGATCCGTCTTGGCTATGTTAAAGATAATGCAACCGGATCTGTTCATAACGGATGCAGATGATTGTATTATCAGTAACGGAAGTGTTTTTGCTGAACCCTGCTGGATCCAGCAAGTGTGAAAGTAGCCTTATAGTTGCAAACGCCTGCCTAGGGGACTCCCATTACAAAATAAATGTATGCAGAATGGTTTTCTATTTTTTGCAGGATGTGCTTTTACTGGAAATTGTAGTCACCTATATATTTCCAAAACAGTGCAAAAAAAAATAATGTATGTCTGACATACAGTATATCAAGAGGATGTAAGGTATGTTGCTTATCTGGCATATGCTTGACCCACTATATACTATATGGATAAATCTGGTGCATGCATTCATAGACTTTCCTGTAATGTATTGCCTAAAAGTGTCTTGATTTGTGCAAGATATTGGGTCCACCAATAAATATTAGTATTGTATCTACTGTATCTGGTGTTCGAATGCCCAAGGGGAAAAAAGGAAAACATATGTTAATAGAAAGGTCAATTTATGTTTTGTTTAATTAACAACTGGTTTTCTACCCATATTAAGAATTCTTCTCTTTTTCTTTTTTATGTGGTTTTCCTCAACACTGGCGTGTATTTCTCTGTGACGTTTGTATGCTGTCAGTCCCCAGCTGGAAAGTCAGTCCTAAGGCAGTGACTGTCTTCACATTATAGGCCTGTCAGAAGCAGTTATTGATGGGCTGCCCTGTATTGTATATTCACGGCTATTGAGAGCAGGCCTAGGGAGCCGTTTTCTCCCTTTGCTTGAAAAGGAGAAAGATGCACATATTTAAAAGAAGAGGAAGAATAGACTGGGGGAGTTACAGCTGAACCGGGATTTGCCATATATCTAGTAATATTCCCAGAGGTTCCATCACATAAAACAAGGTAGTAAAGATAAAAAACTGTAGTGAGCTGCTGGAAAATCGAACAGTGAGTATACACAAACAGATGCCTAATCTGAAAGGGGCAGATGTAGAGTGTGAAGTGCAATTACACATTATTACGAGGGCAGTCCTGTCATTCTGTATATTTATCTAACCTCTTATACTTGCAGCAGGAGATAACTAGACATAGTCACTATTGAGTGGAAATTAGTGAACATATTCCATTTCACAGGAATAAATGCAAAGACATTAACTAATCTATGTAGCTTCAAATTATTAGCAAAACTATTACTGTTACTCACTGCAGGCATCAGATCAGCACTGCTGTGATTATCCCTCATATCAATGGTGCGTTGAGTTCATGTACTGTTAAAGTGTGGTGTTGCCTACTCTACTATTATTGCATCAATGGTATTCCTTTGCAATAGGTGAAATATGTGGGCAAAATATTAATAAAGAGGTTTTCCCACAACCACTGGGACCCTCACTGATCACACGAACTGGTATCTCATGTTCCTCGGCTTAAATATAGTGGCAGTCACGCATGACCACAGAGACTTTATTCTCCCAGAAGATCCAAGAAGTGCCCCACTACAGAATTACACCAGGAGCGCAGCGCTCGCTCAGTAAGGATAAAAAAAAATGATGGTCATCCTATTCTTGTGAGACTCGCCACCGTGGGTGAGATGAGATGAAAAAAATATAACCGGATACAATCCCTTAAAACAGTAGCAGTATAAACATGGTCCTGAAAAAAATCTCTGCTATCATGAGCACAAGTGGTCTATTAGCTTCTTGCTGTGGCAGCAAAATGGATACACAAAGTACTCTTGTTTCATCTGCATATTGGATAATAAGGTTAAGCAAAATCATTGAAAACATGTGACATGACGCTCAAGGGAAAACATGACAGTAAAAATATAATTCTCCCAACACTCAATATAAAGCTGGGAGTGATGAATCAAAGGGGTTAGTAAAAAAAAAAGAAAATATAGGGGGGCATCCCTTAAGTGATACCCCTGCTGCTTCCAGCTCTGTACTATGGCCCTCCCTGCTGCTGACATTTTTATTTCGGCAACAGCGGTGATGTTCTGTACAATCACTGTATATGGGACATCACTGCTGAAGCCAGTGATTGACTTCAGTGGTGACCTGTTGGTACAAAATGTCACTGCTGCAGCCAGGTTAACAAACAGCAACAGGAAGGACTGGAGTGGAGTAGTGGAAGTAGATGTGGAGAAAACATGTAAGTATCACATCTTCTGATATAACCACACATACAGTGTCTGATCGGTGGGGATCCGACACCCAAGACCCCCGCTGATCAGCTTTGCCTAGGCCATGTGACGTCATGTTCATTGGTCACATGGCCTAGGCGCAGCTCAGCCCCATTGAAGTGAATAGGGCTAAACTGTGATACCAAGAACCGTCACTGTACAATGGACAGCGCTGTGCTTGGTGAGAAGAGAGAAGGCAGCGGTGCTACTGCGAGCGCCGGTGCTTTCTCCAACAGCTGATTAGGGTCCTCAGTGTTGGACCGACACTGATCAGATATTGATGACTTATCCAGAGGATATTCATCAGTTCAAAAATGTTGGAAAACCCCTTTAAACTTATCTAGAGATTAACATGTCCCAACGGGAAGCAGATTTTCTAAAGGGTTCTTTCTCCTTTAAGTGGACCTCACAGCACATTAAATACTTAGGAGTGTACATACCAGCGAACTTGACACATGTTTTTAAGCTTAACTATTTGCCCTTGCTTAGATCTATTGAATCTAGTATCCATAAATGGACTCCACTCCAGATCTCTTAAGATTAATGTGGTGGAAATGGACATTTTACCGCGTCTCCTATATTTGTTCCAGACGATCCCATATAAAATTCCCTTAGCCTATTTTGCCAGGATCAGGAGAATGGTTTCGGTCTTTGTATGGAAAGCACCCAGGGCTAGACTTAGTTACAGCCTGATATCTCGTTCTAAAGCTTTGGGAGGTACGGGACTGCCAAACTTCATCTCATATTATAGAGCGACAATCATGAATTGTGTGCTCGATCTGTGTCACAACCGCTCTACTAAACTATGGGTGGAAATTGAACATGAAATGGCACCGCATTTGGCCACTGGAATCTTTTGGTTGTCCCCTACTTCCTTAAATACACTGCCTAACTCGCAATCTCCGATGCTTCTCTATACTTTGGCTAGGCTTTGGACTAAATTTGCGGTCAAACTTGGCCTTATACAGTCTCCTGGTCCTCTCACGACACTCACAGGCCATGCAGATCTTCCCATAGGCTTGAGCCAGCTCCCAGCTCTGGGATACCGGAGTAGACATCCAACTAAATTGATGGACGTCTATAAACAGAATGGTCTACTCCCTCTTGAGGACCTCTCCCACATTATACCTTCGTGTCCTGGACGCTGGCTCCTCTATTTTCAGCTACGAAGCTTTATTAAGTCCCTGATGCCTGGATTGCAGTCATGTCCCCCCTTAACTGAATTTGAGAAAATGAGTACAGCAAGTTCAGCTCCTGATCATGCTATATCTCTACTATATGCCATGTTGAACTCTGGGGAGAAAGGGGATTCTTCCACAAGTACTCAAGGAGCTAAATCTAAATTCATGTCTGATTGGGAATCGGAACTGGGATCCACCTTCTCGGTAGACCAATGGTCTAGATCACTCCTCTTCACTCATAAGTTAACTGTGTCCTGTAATTTACAGGAACTTAACTACAAAATCCTTACCAGATGGTATAGGACCCCAGTGCGATTACACCAATTCTATCCCCAGGTGCAAGATGTCTGCTGGAGGTGTCTTACTGCAAAGGGCTCAATGACACATATTTGGTGGGACTGCCCGGGTGTGGCTCCCCTGTGGCGAGAGGTCTTTGTCTTATATAATTACTTATATAAGGCTACTGTTACACCTTCACCAGCGATAGCTCTTCTATCCATGTTTTCAGGGCGGATTTCGCAGATTAAGAAGGGTGCCCTTCGCTTGTTTATCCTAGCTATGAGACAGATAATTCCCCGTCAATGGAGAGTCTTTTGAGAGTGACCTGGTCTAACGCGCTGGACTCTCTAGTTCATATGGAGGAGTTAAGTGCTGTAAACACAGAATCTGCTTCGGCTTTCTGGAGGATTTGGGACCCATGGAATCAGTTTCGTACCTCCACGTCCTTCCATGATTGGTTGACAACGGGTATCATTCCGGTTAGTGGCTCCTGAAGTAATACACATGGTAGGGCCCTTCTATTCTATACCCCTCCTTTCCCCTTCCTTTTGTCTATGTCATGTCTTGGTCTGTCACGTCTTGTGATGTTTGTCCTTGTTTTATGTGGTTGTTTGTCTAGAAATTAGAGAATGTATACCATATGTGCTCTTATCCTCAATTCCAGAAGTTCCCATTGGCTTGTTACTTGCCAGTCAGGTTCTGTATAGCTAATTATAGACTGTACTACTACCGCCGATTTATTTGTGTGGCCAGTTGTCGGCCTCTGTATTTCTTTTGTACATGTATTGGATATACTTATTCATTTATATGCTTTAATAAAATAATGATTGAACCGTAAACTTATCTAGAGGATATTCATCAGTTCAAAAATGTTGGAAACCCCTTTAAGCCAGATTGTTAAGGCTATGAACAAATATGGTGATTGCTTCAAATACATTAGTAAAAGCAGGTATCTTTGATGGTCCTGAAATTCATAAACTCATCAATAATTCGAATTTGCTTTCTCCAACAGCTGATTAGGGTCCTCAGTGTCGGACCCCCACCGATCAGTTAAAATTTTTTGGAAAACCCCTTTAAGCCAGATTGTTAAGGCTATGAACAAATATGGTGATTGCTTCAAAAGGCAGGTATCTTTGATGGTCCTGAAATTAATAAACTCATCAATAATTCGAATTTCCCAAATGTCACAAATGACATTGAAGATTCTGCCTGGTGAAGTTACATCTCAGTTGTCAAGAACTTTAGCAACAACCAAGCATACAATCATGAAGAATTGTTGAAAGTAATGTTTGCAAACTTTCAAAATGTAGGTGCTAATATGAGCATAAAGGTGCACTTTCTCCATAGCCCCTTACACAGGTGTCCAGATAATCTTAGTGATTTTAGTCAGGAGCAAGGCGACATGTTCCATGAAGATATCAATATACAGGTATCATGCAGGTGGGACAAAGACATGATGGCAGACAACTGCTGAAACCTCCAACATGATTCATCCACATAGGAATCAGTTTACTTTGTTCTGTTGTTGTACCGAATACAACACCATTAGGTACAGTATTTTCTGTGTTCACTTTTGTATGATTTGAGACAACTTCCATGATTGATGAGTAGGCTACTGACGCTAATCTAGCATAATCAATGCCATATTTGTAATTAGTGCCACAAAGTTATCCTGAAAATGTTCTAATATATGAGACAGTAAAAGTAGTGTTGACCAGTATAGTGTAACATAGTGATGTTGAATGATGGCATAAAGTCATCACCTTCTAACCTATAATCTTACAGTGTGAATCCGAGAAAGGCCTGATTTTAGCATGAAAAAAATCCCTCTCAATTCCAAAAATAGCAACCAGAATGACCCGTCTTAGCAATCTAAGACACTGAAAACTCCTCATGAAGACTTTTAATAAATTAACCATCATAGCTGCTGTGGCAGAGAGTTAATAGGCTCACAGCTCTTAGAGTATGAGGCCTTCTTCACACACACAATATTTTGTCTGTGTTTAAAATGCAGTTACGGTAATCCCCTTGGCACGTTCACATAACTACACATCTAAACATTGCAAAGAGAGTATGGAGTTGGCTCGTGAGCTGAGCCTCCTCCATATTAAGTGGGTGCCAGATGTGTAATATAGCTCACACTCACCCACAATGACAGGAGAAAACTCTGATTCTGATCAATTAACCCCCAGATGACACCATCAATACTGACTGCAGCATCTTAGCAGTTAGACAGAGGGAGGTGGCTCCCTCTGTCCTCCAGGGGTGTAAACTTCCCTTCCTCTCTGACCTAACTGTTCCTCCCTGTTTTATGGTCAACAGACCCTCTGAAAAAAAAGAATAAAAAGTGATCAAAAAGTCATATGTACCTCAAAATGGTACCAACAGAAACTACAGCTTGCCACACCAAAAAGCTGTCACACAGCTCTATAGATGGATATAAAAAGTTATTGGTGTCAGAATACTGTGATACAAAACAATTTAATTTTTTTCAAAGGTTTTTATTTTTTTTAAGTAGTAAAATATAATAAAAGCTATATATATTTGTGTAATCATACTGATCTACACAATAAGTTTGTTGTCATCTTTACTGCACAGTGAAAAACAAAACTCAATATACAATGGTGAAATTGTTTTTTTTTTATGTGAACTGAAAAGTAAAAAAAATATGTCCCCCGGAAGGCAGGAAGATAAAAATTGGCCTGGTCCCAAAGGGTTTCATTCAAATCTTTATAGAGAAGCCTATGGGAAAAGAAACCCCACAACAATACCATATAAACATAGTACACATAACACTGCATGAACTAGTCACCCTGCCAGCAGTGATGGCCAGTTCGCAGTGTTCGCCAGCGAACACATGCAAGCTGCCATCTTAACTGACAAGTCCGGCGAGGCACAGGTAAGTCCTTACCTGTGCGCGAGCCGGTCTGAAATGAAATGCGGTCTCCGGGAAAAGGCAGTTCCGATAACGGCCCCTGGAGGCTGTTCTCGGAACTGCCTGCTCCCGGAGACCGCATTTGTTTCAGACCGGCTCGCTCACAGGCACAGTAAGGACTTACCTGTGCATCGCCGGACTTGTGAGTTAAGATGGCAGCTCGCATGTGTTCGCTGGCGAACACTGCGAACTGGCCATCTCTACCTGCCAGTATCTGTGCATGCACTCTTATGAAGTGTGGGGATTACTGTTAGATAAAGCATTCTGAAGTTAGCACCAGCTTATAACTGTGGATATAGGGATTCAACATGATTTCTGTGATTCCAGAGAACTGCTGCATGTCGAGAGAAGCCTTGAAAATAGGAGTGAGAGGTGCGTACTATGGAGGACTTTAATCTTAGATCATTGCCAGATAGAGTACTGTAGTGGATGGACCAGTGCAGTGACTAGCACAGTGTAGCGGCATTGGTGTTGCAGTTGGAGAGAAAGAGGAGCTTGGCTGTGGAATTCTGGACAGATTGGAGAGTAGAGAATTAAGTGAGTGGCAAGACGACAGTTGTGAGTTAGAGCAAACAAGATGAGTATAAATGAGGGCAACAATAAGAATTTTTGCTATTTCCACATAAGGAAAAGATGGATTCAGGAGATGTTTCTGAGGTGCAGGTGACATGAGTGAGCAAGTGATGGAATATAGGGAGGGAAAGAAAGATCAGAGTCAAAGCCCAAGACTGTGGGTATGCTGCCTAGGAGTTATGTTAGTACCACACTGAAATAGTAATAACAGGTTTCGGTAAATTCAGTTTTTAAAAGATTCAGAGGACATGAATGATGACAGCTGAAAGAGACAACTGACTTTCAGTAGTGTTTTGTTGTAGTGCAGGGGTGATTTCACAGCAATGGGTGTCATCAGCATAGAGATATGAAAAAGAAGACCTGACATATGAAGCACTGAACAAGTGGTCATAGAGGTAGGAATGAAACCAACAGGCAGTAGTATCCTATACTAATACCATGGGGCATACAGATAGGGTTTGGTGGTCTATAGTATCGGATGGTACAGAAAGATCAAGAAAAATCAATAAAGAATAGTTATTGTTAGATTTAACCATCAGGAGATCATTCGACACCTTTCGTAAGGACAACTCCTGTAGAGCATAGAGTGAGGAAGCCAGATTGTATGGGGCTGAAAAGAGCACTAACCAGATGGGTAGCTACTAGGCAAGAACAATCTAAGTGAAGTGAAGATTAGAGACGGGTCGCTAATTAATGCAGGCTATAAAAGAAAGCTGTTAGAACAAGCAGTAGATCGCAACTTGCAGACTGGTCAGAGTGCTGATTCTGACCCCTGTCCACCAGTGAAGGCGCTTACAATGGCAACGTGAGCATCAGAATTGGATCATGGAGCAATAGAAGACGGTTTCATGGCCTCAAGAATCACATTTCTTTTCCTATCATGTGGTGACACACTTTGCTAGGGACAGGATGGCACTCTGTTAAACTATGAGAAGAAGGCAAGTCAGTGAAGGTGCAATGCTCTTTAAGAGACTCTATTAGCTCCAAAACACCTCCCAAACTTGAATAAGTGGCATATGGTGTAAATGACACTGAGTCCAAATATATAATTTGTATCTTCATGCTGCAGAAAAAGAAATCCATGTAGAAATGATATTGTGGCTTCTTGCTAGATGTTTTTCAGAGTGTTCATCGCTTTCTCTTCAGTAGCTGATTAATCAGATAGCTTTAATCAGCTACCAAAGAAGGAGCGACAAATACTCCAAAATACATCTAGCAAAAAGCCACAATAACATTTACAAACTGACAATATAATGTAATGGCTATAACTCTATGTGCAACATTCAGTGTACTGTACCTCCTTGGAAAGTGCCTCGGATGATTGCTGACTGTTATCAACATTGCTTCTGCTTATCCAGGATTGCAGTATGTATCATTCACTACCATCACTGCACATCCACTCACTGCCCTGAACATTCGAACAATAGGCCCCAGGAGACCTCAATCCTCACTACTGCATATGTGCCTCAGTTCACAGAGTGTGGGCAACATGCTTACAATGCAGACAACCTCACCCATTGAAACGGCTTAAAATTGGGATTTGTGAGTAAACGAGCATATTGGTGCATAAGTATATTGCCAATATAATAAAAGATTTAATGCTTTTCTAATTTTAGTAGCTTTTATTTCATATTTTACGTTCATATGCATCACAACAACATTATTAGGCATAAAGAGGTCAACATGTCCCTCACTTCACAACTGTCCCTCACCCATCTCAACTGAGCACAGCTATAACTAAGTGGGTATTTACAAGGCACCCATGCAACACTGATTTAATTGTTCCTTTGGGAGAAACTGTAAAGGGCCCTTTACACGGGCCGAGAATCCAGCAGATAATTGCTATCTGGCAGTGTAAAAGTGCTGCCGATTACTCGATGAACGAGCAAAACGCTTGTTCATTGGGTAATAGATCATTCATGCAGACACAAAAATCACTTGCACTCAGCAGATCGTGCTATGAAAACAGCATCTGCTGTCGGCAAACAACGAGTCAATATGGGGACGAGCGATGGCATTAGCGGTCTCCTCAGCTGACGAGCAGGCGATTGTCGGTGAAGAACGCTTCCTTCCTGACAATCTGCTACGGTATCGTCCCGTGTAAAGGGACCTTTAGATATGGATTTTATTTACTTTATATGACTGACAGATACCTTGAATGGCTGACTGAAAGGCTTCAGATAACTATCTACATAATTTGAGAGCCCTAAGTTGTTGCTCAACATTTTTATCCATTTTTATATATTGTTTTATGTTGTGTGGGAATTTTATTGTATTATTTTCATATGTCTACTGTAACACATCATACTGTATATTTAAAGGGCTGAACCCGGACATAGCCAGAATTTCACCCCTCTCATTACATGCTGCGATGCCCTCCCTTGCCCTGCGCAAGATCATGCAGGGCAAGGGCTTTTTTATTTACCATAACACACGGCTATTTCCTGGCTGCAGAGAGAATTCATAGTGGTGTAAAACACTGTACCTTTCAGTAACATGCATAGGGAGTCTGCTGTGGTAGTGAAACAATACTGTGAGTCAGTATGACATGTAGATGACATGCGTCGCTCTTAGAATCACTGCACACTTCACTTATTTGGGCAGTTAAAGGGCCAAAACTGACCAAATAACTCAAGTGTGAACTCAGCCTTACAGGTCAATGTTAGCGTCAAGAAGAAGAGCACTCCTTTTACACCATCGTAAGCTGATTTCACATAGATGTCTACAGAACCTGTTCTATTAAACAAGTAGAGCCCCCCTATCCTGACAGAGTGGAGTGGGTGTCAGCAGTAAGTTTGTGTTGACGTCACTGATTATTTTGCCCTTCCTCTGATCCATCAGAACAATAACCCCAAAAAAATGGATCCTGTCTATGGAGCATCCGCCATAACTCGGTCAGCATTTGGTCAGTAATCCATCAGTATTGCTAAAGGCAAAAAAAAAAACAGGAGTGGATCCAAAACAGAGATGACACTTGAATGGAATATGTGCATGTCTTCTGTGTTTTGTACCCACTCCTGCTTTTGGCTACCAAATCATAAGCCAATTCTGATGCATAGGGACCATGTCATGCAGGCCTTAAAGTGGTTACATAGACATGATCCGTTGTGCGTCTCATTTTTCCTTCCTTCTGACAGATCAGAAGAAGGGTCAAATAAATTATGTCAGCCAGGCCAAAAGGCAAAATAGTGGCCCAGTCATGAAGTGGGGAGTGTGGGAACAGCTTGAAAAGTCCTCAGAGTGGCCCAATTATATAGTGGTGAGGTGGAAGCAGCATGAGAAGACCACAGAGCGGCCAAATGACAGTGTGGAGGTCGCAGCAGCAGCATCAGGAGGCCACAGAGTGGCACAATGACAGAGTGTGAAGGTGGCAGCAGCAGCATCAGGAGGAGGCCACAGAGTGGCACAATGACAGTGTGGAGGTGGCAGAAGCATCAGGAGGAGGCCACAGGGTGGCACAATGACATAGTGTGGAGGTGGCAGCAGCATCAGGAGGCCACAGAGTGGCACAATGACAGAGTGTGGAGGAGGCAGCAGCAGCATCAGGAGGAGGCAACAGAGTGGCACAATGACAGTGTGGAGGTAGCAGCAGTAGCATCAGGAGGCCACAGAGTGGCACAATGACAGAGCATGAAGGTGGCGGCAGCAGCATCAGGAGGAGGCCACAGGGTGGCACAATGACAGTGTGGAGGTGGCAGCAGCATCAGGAGGCCACAGGGTGGCACAATGACAGTGTGGAGGTGGCAGCACCATGAGGAGACCACAGAGGGGCAAAATGACAGAGAGTGGAGGTGGCAGCAGCAGCATCAGAAGGCCACAGAGTGGCACAATGACAGAGTATGAAGGTGTCAGCAGCAGAAGCATCAGGAGGAGGCCACAGGGTGGCACAATGACAGAGTGTGGAGGTGGCAACAGCATCATCAGGAGGCCAGACTGGCACAATGACATAGTGTGGAGGTGGCAGCAGCATCAGGAGGAGGCAACAGGGTGGCACAATGACAGAGTGTGGAGGTGGCAGCAGCATCATCAGGAGGCCACAGAGTGGCATAATGACAGTATGGAGGTGGCAGCAGCATCAAGAGGAGGCCACGGGGTGGCACAATGACAGTGTGAAGGTGCCAGCAGCAGCATCAGGAGGAGGCCACAGGGTGGTACAATGAAGAGTGTGGAGGTGACAGCAGCATCATCAGGAGGCCACAGAGTGGCACAATGACAAAGTGTGGAGGTGGAGGCAGCAGCAACAGGAGGAGGCCACAGGGTGGCACAATGACAGTGGGGAGGTGGCAGCAACAGCAGCAGCATGAGGAGACCACAAAGTGACACAATGACAGAGTGTGGAGGTGGCAGCATCAGGAGGCAACAGAAATCGGTCTCTTTTGTCAAGTGTTGGTTTGCCACCATGGATGATCTAGTCTGATGCATCAGGCATTGGTGGGTGGAAATCCTGGCTGATCTACGCCTGATTCATCTTGAAAAATGTCAGTCTCTCCACATTGTGGGTGGACAGGCGAGTTCTTCTTGGGGTTACTATGGCTCCCGCTGCACTAAACTCCCGCTCTGATGACACACAACTGGCTGGGCAGGACAGCTTTTCAAGGGCAAACTCTGCCAGTTGCTTGCGGCCACAAATCCAGTTTGGCTGTAGTCCTCAATGTGGGGTGGCAGGGTGGTGTCCAAGTATGTCACCACCTGCTGGTTCAGGTCCTGCTCCAAGTCTAGCTGCTGCTGGTGAGTAGTTTCTTCACTAGGTGGGTGAAGAAAGCTGCTCATCAGCGACTCTATACTCAAGTTGCTGCTGATGGAGCTGCTGGTTCAGGTCCTGCTCCAAGTCTAGCTGCTGCTGGTGAGTAGTTTCTTCACTAGGTGGGTGAAGAAAGCTGCTCATCAGCGACTCTATACTCAAGTTGCTGCTGATGGAGCTGGAACTGCTCCTACCCCCCACCCTGCCACAGCAGCCATGGCAGAGGAAAGTGAGTGCTGAGGGCCCCCCCGCTCAGACCTGCGAGAGGATGGACGATGGCGCAGACATGCAGCCGCCAACTGACATAGGATGTCTCTATAGTAGTTCAGTTTGTCCTCCCTAAAAAAAGGCCCCCATGTTGGACCGGTAGCGAGGGTCCAACAAGGTGGAGAGCCAGAAATCATCCCTCTGCCGACTAGTGACAATTGGGCTGTCACTACGCAAGCAAGTGAGCATGCATCCGGCCATTTGTGCAAGTGACTCGGAGAGACTCCCTGCCTCCATCTCCACTGCATACTGCCACAGTGTGTCTGGGTCCACTGCCTCATCGCCCTGTAGCTCCTCTGGCTGCTCCTGCTCCTCCTTCCCTGTCACCTGTGTATAAAAACCACCCATTTCGCTACACATTGCTTGTGCTTTAATGTCCTTCTCCTCCTCCTCCTCCAGTTCAGCCTCCACAGGGCTCATGTGGCCATGAGATGTAGGCTCCACATCTCCAGTCCCCTGACCAGCCAGATTTACCAGCATCTGTTCCAGGACATGAAGCAGTGGAATGACGTTGTTCATCCTGTATTCCTGGTGACTGACAAATAACGTGGCCTCCTCAAAGGTCCTGAGCAAACGGCAGGTGTCACACATGAGCTGCCACTGGCTGACATTGAAGTTACACAAGGGAGTACTCCAGTCCACTTGGATCATCAAGAAATCGTTTATGGCTTTTCTCTGTTCATATAGTCAGTCCAACATATGGAGGGTGGAATTCCAACGGGTGGAAACGTCACATATTAGCCTATGTTGGGGGATGCCATTCTGCCTTTGCAGCTCAAGGGCGGTGTGCTTTGCAGTGTACGAGTGGCTGAAGTGCATGCAAAGTTTCCTGGCCATTTTTAGGATGTCTTGCAGATGGGTGGAAGACTTCAGGAACTGCTTGACAACCAGATTGAACACGTGTGCCATGCAGGGCGCATGGCTCAGCCCTCCTTAACGCAGCGCCAACACCATGTTCTTCCCGTTGTCGGTCACCATGGTTCTGATTTTAAGTTGTCACGGAGAAAGCCAGGATTTGATTTCTTGATGAAGGACATGGAGCAGTTTTTCCCCTGTGTGACTCTGTTTGCCCAGGCAAACGAGGTGCAGAACAGCGTGACACCGCTGTTCCCTGCACATGTGGTATGCTGGAGGGGCACTATGAATTGCCCCTGCAGTAGAGGCTGAGGACCCGGATGAGGAGGCAGAGGTGAACATTGTCGCATGATCAACGGCATCAGAACATGGAGGCAGAAGCGGCGTCACCTGGCCAAGTTGCTGGTGTGGCTGTGCAGGAACCACTTTCACCCAATGGGTTGTAAATGTATTTCCCCTGACCGTAGTTACAGCTCCACACGTCGGCACTGCCGTGCACTTTGGCAGGCACTGACAGGCTCAATGACTGGTCCACCTTCTGTTCTACATACCTGTGCAAGACTGGTACTGATTTTTGGCAAAGAAATGACAGCTTGGGACTCTCCACCTCGGCTTGGAAGAAGCCATCAGTTCTCTGAAAGGTGCAGAGTCCACCAATTGGAAAGGGAGGGACTGCAGCACCAGCAACTTGGCCAGGAGCACATTCAGCTTTTGCGCCGTTGGATGAATGCACGCATACTGTTGTCTCTTGGCAATCGCTTCGGTGATTGATTGCTGACGGAATGACTGACGAGGAGTAGGAAGAGGAGCAGGAGCATTAGGACCAGCAGATGATGGGAAGGACAGATAGCTCCCTTCGGCTGAGGTGGTGGAACCTTGACTACTTGAAATCGGGTGCGTGCCACTGGGTGATGCAGCGGTTGCTGCGGCAGGCTGGACCACCACATCGGAGCCACGGTTCTCCCAGGCCATTTTATGATGATGCTGCATATGTTGATGCAGGGCCGTGGTGCCAACATTCTGCCCACAGATTCTACAAATGCTAAATTGGTAGGGGGGGTTTGGGGGTCACTCAGTATTTGGCAAACAATGGACTAGTAGACGAAGGTTATCAGAATATAATTTACTCAATAAGCATAATAAAAAATATAATCAATAATTAAAACGCATAATAAAACGCATAGTAGGGGAACATACAAATCGCAAATTGGAATGCAAGCAGATTCAGTTGGTGGTGGGATAGGTAAATGTTCACCACAGTCTTAGATAAATGACATCCTTAGATACCGTATATGACCTAATTCTTGATGGCTCCTATGTAAAAAGGTGAGTTAATTGAAGGTGCTTGTAAAGTGTTTGTCACAATAATATCCACGCAATTAGATGATACGAATTGAGCGTTGGAAAAACTATTTGCACCACATGTATTGAAGATCAAATGTCTGTATATACACAGAAATTAATGGGTGAATACCATTTGCCAAACAATAATGCTCTTTTTATATAGTGCAGTACTATACCTCTCCTGCGTTCGCTGCTGGAAGTCCACTTGCACGACGTAGAGTGTTGGTCTCCACTGTGACCTGCAAGGACCTGTGTGGCGTCCCACGTGGTTCTCAGGTAGGTCACGTGATTAGAAGTTCAGGCAGAGCCTCATTCCATATTAGGATGCAAACGGTCTCTTTCAGATAAAGGCAATTATTGTTGGATTTCCCGAGTCTGTGTCCATGCAATCCAAAGCGCTCTTTCTTGTTGGTCCCTCACTGTTGTTGCCAAACGCTTTTCGGGGTAAAGGGACCCCTTCCTCAGTGGCTTAAACAGTGGTGGTCAGATCTCTTCCTTTTATATAGTGTCCATAGCTGGGGCAGTGTATGCTGGGACAGTGAGGGATTCTTAGAAAGCATGGATGTGGATCCCGATTTTATTGTGCCGGGACGCGGATATAGATTGGCAAGGGAATATTATTTATCATGTTGAATTATCACAATGACATTATTCAGCACCTATTCCCATTTGATCTTTATGGTCCCCATCATATCATCCAAAGGACGATTAATGTTATATCCATCTAATATTCTGACAGCATAAGTAATATATATATACAAGCTATCCATTTTCGGTATGTTTTCCTTACCATAAAGCAAAAGACAGCGAAAAAACATTAAAACATGAACCATTCTTCAAAATTCATATAAAATACCAGTATATATATATATATATATATATATATACACACATATACAAAATCAAGAAAAAAACTAAAAAATAAATAAAAAATGCACATGCGGTTCTTGTGCGTTTTTGATGCGTTTTTATCAAAAAATGATAAATAGGCAATCTGGAGGCTTCGTCTCATTTGATGTAGTTCCCTATTCAATAAAAAAAAATGGTATAGTTGCTAGATGTTAATTGAATCGTAAAACTAGGGATAAATGAATGCACATTAGTGATAAAGTGCACAGATTCTACAAATGGCCATGTTCGCCTCCTCCGGCGGCTTAAAAAACTGCCATATCGCCGAGTAGGTGATTTTACCTTCAACACTCCGCACTGACTGACTGCTACCGCCGCTGCTTCCGTGAGCCACTGCACCACTACTTTCCAGTCAGGTAGGCCCCTGCAAAGCGGGTGATCTACCCCGGGCACGTTTGGCTCCTGACCTCCCACTGCTGCCACCCTGCAGACTCCCAGCCACGCTAGCGACTTGCTGGCTCCGCCGCTGCCTCACGGGCAAGCTGCCACCCTCTTCTCCCAATGATGATGAAGCCCCTAATTCACCTGGCTCCCAAGTGCAATCAGCTATATCATCATCATCGAGTACTGTCTGCACATCACTGATGTCCTCCTCAACAGTCTCTGGGTCAGGAGCCTGACTGCTCGCAACACCAGCTCCCACCCAACTCCCCTCATCACTACTTTCCCGCCTACCAGAGGAAGCAGCGGATGTCTCCTCCACATCTTGGCTGGCCAGTAGCTGCTTACTGTCCTCTCGTAGCTTGTCCTTCCTGTATAGTGGAGCTGAGCCCACAGCATATAATACTGATTGAGGACAGGTGAGAGCACAGGGCCTGCTCCCGGGCCATGCCAACTAAGGGTTGTGTCTGACGAACCCACCGACTCTTTGCTGGGGGTGTCTGATGTCACTTGGGACGAAGTGGATGACCGAGTCAAACATTCAAGAACTGCTGGGTTGCTGGTCAAGACACGACCGCTAGATGACACCGAAAGGTCAGGCCTTTTGCTGCGACTTCTGCTGCCATGCCCCTTTATTCTGCTGCGACCTCTGTCTGCGCCAGAAACATTTAGGCCTCTGCCACTCGCCTGTGCAGGGCCTGGAACTTCTCTGTCTGACATACTGTTAAATCAAATAAATAAATAAAAAGGAAATTAAAACACCCCAAAAAAGTCTGTAATTTTCTCACTTCAACAGACAATGGCTTATAATCCCTTTTTTTCCCGCCCTTATACACGCCAAAGAAGGCTTTAAAACATATAACTGCACCGCTGAATGGCAAATAGGCCCTTACTTTTTTCTACGTATACACGCCACAAAAGGCTTTAGAACATATAACTGCACCGCAGAACGGCAAATAATATATATTTTTTTGCCACTAATACACGCCAAAAAGGGCTTTAGAACATATAACTGCACCGCTGAACAGCAAATAGGCCCTTACTTTTTTCCACTTATACACTTCACAAAAGGCTTTAGAATATATAAGTGCACCACTGAACGACAAATATATATTTTTTGCCACTAATACACGCTAAAAAGAGCTTTAGAACATATAACTGCACCGCTGAACGGAAAATAATATATATATTTTTTTGCAACTAATACATGCCAAAAAGGGCTTTAGAACATATAAATGCACCGATGAACGGCAAATATATATCTTTTTTTGCCACTATCACACGCCAAAAAGGGCTGTAAGTTTCTCACTTCACAACACAACGGCAAATACTTTTTTTGTGCACTAATACATGCCAAAAAGATCTTTAGAACATATAACTGCAGCGCTGAACGGCAAATAGGCCCTTACTTTTTTCCACTTATACACGCCACAAAAGGCTTTAGAACATATAACTGCACCGCTGAACGGCAAATAATACATATTGTTTTGCCACTCATACACGCCAAAAAGAGCTTTAGAGTATATAACTGTACCGCTGAACGGCAAATAATAGATATTTTTTTGCCACTAAGGCCTCTTTCACACTTGCGTTGTCCGGATCCGGCGTGTACTCCACTTGCCGGAATTACACGCCGGATCCGGAAAAACGCAAGTGTACTGAAAGCATTTGAAGACGGAACCGTCTTCCAAATGCGTTCAGTGTTACTATGGCACCCAGGACGCTATTAAAGTCCTGGTTGCCATAGTAGGAGCGGGGAGCGGGGGAGCGGTATACTTACAGTCCGTGCGGCTCCCGGGGCGCTCCAGAATGACGTCAGAGCGCCCCATGCGCATGGATGACGTGATCCATGTGATCACATGATCCATGCGCTTGGGGCGCCCTGACGTCACTCTGGAGCGCCCGGGGAGCCGCACGGACGGTAAGTACACTGCTCCCCCGCTCCCCGCTACACTTTACCATGGCTGCCAGGACTTTAGCGTCCCGGCAGCCATGGTAACCACTCTGAAAAAGCTAAATGTCGGCTCCGGCAATGCGCCGAAACGACGTTTAGCTTAAGGCCGGATCCGGATCAATGCCTTTCAATGGGCATTAATTCCGGATCCGGCCTTGCGGCAAGTGTTCCGGATTTTTGGCCGGAGCAAAAAGCGCAGCATGCTGCGGTATTTTCTCCGGCCAAAAAACGTTCCGTTCCGGAACTGAAGACATCCTGATGCATCCTGAACGGATTTCTCTCCATTCAGAATGCATTAGGATAATCCTGATCAGGATTCTTCCGGCATAGAGCCCCGACGACGGAACTCTATGCCGGAAGACAAGAACGCAAGTGTGAAAGAGCCCTAATACATGCCAAAAAGGACTGTAATTTTCTCACTTCACCACACGTCTAATAAGGCCTTTTTTCCCAACTAATACAAGCCAAAAAATGGCTTTAAAACATATAACTGCACCACACAAAGGCAAATAAGAGGTAGAAATATTTCCTTGTGATAAACCCTGTTAATGGCTGTATCAAACAGCACTTGCACCCCAATAACAAGAACGGTTTGCTGAAATTACAGAGCTATATAATGTCAATTTGGATCCCCAGTCAGTGCAGCAAGGTGTAATAGGATTGTTCCTATTACCCAGGCTGTAAACTCCCCTACTGAACCCTGCTCTGCTTCAATACTGTGGAATGATTCCTCCTTATCTTTTCCCTGAACTTCTATACAGCAAAATAAAAGTTTTAAACACTTTTCTACCACTGTCTCTAGTGTCTGCTGATGTCTCTCCCTGCACTAAGTACACTGGAAAATTGCTGAATCCAAGATGGCTAAGGCTATTTATAGGGCTGTGACATCACAGGGCTGGCTGACTGTTGATTGGCTGCATGCATGGCATTGTGGGTAATCCCTCGTTCCCAGAGTTCCTTGCTCCATGTCCTAACACGTGCAGCAGCAATTTAAAAAAATGCGATTCGTTACCACGAAGCGTGAGGAAATTCGAATTCGGTGCAAATCAAATTTTTCCTGAAATTCGGATTAAATTCCACTTCATCAACTTAGATTCACTCATCTCTAGCAGTGATGTCTACTTGGCACACCGTTTCCTCTAATAGGCTTTAGTCCTAGTCACTGTAGCCTATCAGAGGCTGGTGTCATCATTATCGCGCTGCCTGAGCTGGGCGTTTCAGTTTTCGCCTCTGGCAGCAGAAAGGCTAGGTGCACCCCTGCCCTTTGTGCAACACTGTCAGCGCTGATCACTGATAGACTCACTTTCCTCTACTTTCCCAGCACTCACTTATTGCCAGGATGCACAGAAGCGTGCAGGGTTGTAGTGATTAGCATTGACAGTAAGTTTTAGACGCAGAAGGACATAGACAGAAGGAGATTTGTCGTAAAAAGAGAAATATAGGAATGCAGCTGGCAGGGAGAGAAAAGGTAGGTGAGATTCTTGCCTTTGCATCTTAAGGCGGGTTTAGATGGGCCGATGGAGCAGCCTATTATTTGGAAGGTACCGTTCCTTCCCAACAGTTGGCTGCTCGCTCAGTGAAGAAGACCGCTGCATTTACATGCAGCAATCTCCTTCACAGTATAAGGACGAGGGATCGCTATTGCAGGGGTGCACCTAGCCTTTCTGCTGCCTGAGGCGAATATTGAAACAGCGCCCCCCCAATGCCAATTTCTTAACCTAACCCCTTTTCCACAATGAAAGCGCTCATTGTCCATGGCCCTTCTGCTGTCCCCCTTTTGCCCCTACCTGGTGCTGCCTCACCTGGCCTCATTGGTGGTGCACCCCTGCGCTATTGTGATCCCTCATCCTCATACAGAATCATTGTTTCTGGGCAGAAGATCACTGTTTAGACAACACGATCTACTGCTCATAAACGATGATTGGTGGTGCATGCACGAATGACAAGATTCCCCGATGAACAAGTGTTTTGCTCATTCATTGGGTGATTGGCAGCAAATTTAGATGGCCAGATCATCGGGAACGAGCATTCGCAGGAACTGTCATTTCTGATAATCTGGACGCCACATCAAAATATCAAAAGTCTGCCTGCTGGCTCTACTTTCCACATTACCACCAATTGGGAGAATTGGGTCCTGTTCTCCCCAGTTAACACTTCAGAAAGTGTGTCCATTGCAGTTTATGTGAGTTTCACAACACCCATAAATTACAATAAAGACAGGCAAATGGACGCATAGCCAACTGTTGATCTCAACTTCTTTTTTCCGGAATGCCACACAGGGATGGAAGACCAACATTCTGCCAATATATGTGTGTCCTGTAGACGGCCACACAGTGCACCATCAGTAGTTAAAGTGGTATTCTGCTTATTTCAAGTTATTCCCTATCCACAGGATAGGGAATAACTATTAGATCAGTGGGGGTCTTACCGGTGGGGGCCCCTTCCCGATCACAAGAACGGGGGACAGTACCCCGTGCAGCCCGCCTGAAATGAACTGAGTGGCTGGTCAGACATGCATGTGGCCGCTCCATTCATTTCTATGGGAATTCCGGAGATAGCTGAGCTTTGTAGTCGGCTATCTCTGGAATTCCCATAAAAATGAAAGGAGCAGCAGCGCACATGTGCGACCAGCGGTAGGACCCCCACTGATCTAATAGTTATTCCATATCCTGTGGATAGGGGATAACTTGACACAACTGCAATACCCCTTTAACCTGTCCCTGCTCTTACATGAAAATTACAAGTGAGCAGCCACACAAGCATAGCTGACCCTGTTGTTGGGGGCTGCACAGAAAGGCATCCTGGGCTGCAGGTTGTGCACTCCTCCCCTAACTGGGGATTCCCAGGATTTTCTTTTTAATTTTTTTTATTTTTTAGGTCAATATCCTATGTGAGACTGTGTAAAATCTCTTACATGGGCTTCTAGGTAAAAATATATAGCAAGAAACAAACCTCACATCCCTCATTTAATAAGTTTAGCATTTTGATTTGTGAGAATGAGGAGCAGGATGATCCACAGATGACCTTAACTTGCTCTTGCAGTCACCTAACTCTGAAGCAGCACCCCTGCCTTGCGTTTGATATTGGTCTTTAGTAACTCTTTTATTTTGCACTGTAAACTCTTGTAATCTGGCTGTACTACACTTCTAAGCCCTTTAATGTGTGCATTTCCAGAAGGTATGCAGATATGCATGGAAGCTGCTCATCCTCTCAAATGCAAATGAAGTGTCTTTAAATCTCTGGTTCATTGTAAACCACTGGTTTGTTAACAAACACTTATCATCTGATCTATTCTGGTTGAATTAATAAATGTTGTTTCAGTTCTTCAAACCTACCTACAAGATTTTATAAATGGCAGATTTTAAAAAATGCTCTAGACATTGTTTAGCTGACAGATTACAAAAGGCATCAGACATAACATATTGTTAGGCCTCATGCACACGACCGTTGTGTGCATCCGTGGTCGTTGTGCCGTTTTCCGTTTTTTTTTCGCGGACCCATTGACTTTCAATGGGTCCGTGGAAAAATCGGAAAATGCACCGTTTTGCAGCCGAGACCGTGATCCGTGTATCCTGTCCGTCAAAAAAATATGACCTGTCCTATTTTTTTGACGGACAACGGTTCACGGACCCATTCAAGTCAATGGGTCCGTGAAAGAACACGGATGCACACAAGATTGGCATCCGTGTCCGTGATCCGTGGCCGTAGGTTAGTTTTTATACAGACGGATCCGAAGATCCGTCTGCATAAAAGCTTTTTCATAGCTGAGAACCGACAGTATATTCTAACACAGAGGCGTTCCCATGGTGATGGGGACGCTTCAGGTTAGAATATACTAAAAGAACTGTGTACATGACTGCCCCCTGCTGCCTGGCAGGTGCTGCCAGGCAGCAGGGGGCAGTTCCCCCCCCCCCTGTAGTTAACACATTGGTGGCCAGTGCAGCCGGCCCCCCCTCTCCCTCCCCTGTAGTTAACTAATTGGTGGCCAGTGGGCCCCCCTCCCTCCCCTGTAGTTAACTCATTGGTGGCCAGTGGGCCCCCCTCCCTCCCCTGTAGTTAACTCATTGGTGGCCAGTGCGGCCGGCCCCCCTCCCTCCCCTGTAGTTAACTCGTTGGTGGCCAGTGGCCAGTGGCCCCCCCCCCCTCCCTCCCCTGTAGTTAACTCGTTGGTGGCCAGTGGGCCTTCTCCCCTCCTGTAACAGTACAGCCTGGATCACAGCGGCTCCCTGTGACGATACGCTGACTTGCGCTCCAGCGTGGAACGCACCGGCCGTCTGCGATGATACAGCGACCGCCTGTGTTGTTACGCTGGCTTGCGCTCCAGCGTGGAACGCAGTGGCTGCTGGGCCCTCCTGTGACTCCTCCCACTTACCGTCCGGCCCTTAAATAGAAGACAGGTGCTAAGCAGGGTGTTCCACTAATGGAGTGCGCACCCTGCTAGCTCCACTGCATCTGAGGACTCTGTCCACATATCCAGACCTGGATCCCCAACAACAGCGTGAAGGACTGTCTACCTTCTTGCCACTGGCTTCCCCACTGCTGGCTTCCTAGCCAGGACCAACTAACCGCAAGTATATGCCTGTTACCTGCTCTGATTAATGTCCTGGAACTCTGAGTGGGGTGGTTCCTGACTGGTGTGAGACGATACTCCCAAACCAACTCTGAACCTACTGCATACTATATACTAAACTGTGGACATGCTATACTAACTCTGAACCTACTCCATACTATATACTAAACTGTGGACATGCTCTGAACCTACTGCATACTATATACTAAACTGTGGACATGCTCTGAACCTACTGCATACTATATACTAAACTGTGGACATGCTCTGAACCTACTGCATACTATATACTAAACTGTGGACATGCTCTGAACCTACTGCATACTATATACTAAACTGTGGACATGCTATACTAACTCTGAACCTACTGCATACTATATACTAAACTGTGGACATGCTCTGAACCTACTGCATACTATATACTAAACTGTGGACATGCTATACTAACTCTGAACCTACTGCATACTATATACTAAACTGTGGACATGTTCTGAACCTACTGCATACTATATACTAAACTGTGGACATGCTATACTAACTCTGAACCTACTGCATACTATATACTAAACTGTGGACATGCTCTGAACCTACTGCATACTATATACTAAACTGTGGACATGCTATACTAACTCTGAACCTACTGCATACTATATACTAAACTGTGGACATGTTCTGAACCTACTGCATACAATATACTAAACTGAGGACATGCTATATACTAACCCTGAACCTATTGCATACTAAATACGAACGCTGAACTGTGCATAAGCTTATACTAACTTGTGACTCCTGTAATACTGGGAGACCTTCCTCTCCAGCAGTAATACTAAATAGATGGATAGCGGTAAATGATTTTGCTACCCCAAACTCTCCGCCCAAGACTGAGAGAGACGCCTGGGGTACATACTGAGTAACCGCGAATCCCACAGCCAAGAACAAGGGCAGTGGGATAATAGTGCATGTCCATTGCTTCCGCAGTTGAGATCCTAACTGATCAACTAGGTGCGTTACACCTCCCTCCCCCTCCTAATTAAAATCTCCCGCCTATCATTGGTGGCAGCGGAGTGTACCGATCGGAGTCCCAGTTTAATCGCTGGGGCTCCGATCGGTAACCATGGCAACCAGGACGCTACTGCAGTCCCGGTTGCCATGGTTACTTAGCAATTTGTAGAACCATTATACTTACCTGCGAGCTGCGATGTCTGCGTCCGGCCGGGAGCTCCTCCTACTGGTAAGTGACAGGTCATGTCACTTACCAGTAGGAGGAGCTCCCGGCCGGACGCAGATATTGCAGCAGCTCGCAGATAAGTATAATGGTTCTACAAATTGCTAAGTAACCATGGCAACCGGGACTGCAGTAGCGTCCTGGTTGCCATGGTTACCGATCGGAGCCCCAGCGATTAAACTGGGACTCCGATCGGTACACTCCGCTGCCACCAATGATAGGGGGGAGATTTTAATTAGGAGGGGGAGGGAGGGGAGAAGGCCCACTGGCCACCAACGAGTTAACTACAGGGGAGGGAGGGGGGCCCACTGGCCACCAACGAGTTAACTACAGGGGAGGGAGGGGGGCCGGCCGCACTGGCCACCAATGAGTTAACTACAGGGGAGGGAGAGGGGGGGCGGCCGCACTGGCCACCAATGAGTTAACTACAGGTGAGGGAGGGGGGGGGCGGCCGCACTGGCCACCAATGTGTTAACTACAGGGGGGGGGGGCTTCCCCCTGCTGCCTGGCAGCACCTGCCAGGCAGCAGGGGGCAGTCATGTACACAGTTCTTTTAGTATATTCTAACCTGAAGCGTCCCCATCACCATGGGAACGCCTCTGTGTTAGAATATACTGTCGGATTTGAGTTTCACGATGTAACTCAAATCCGACGGTATATTCTAACATAGAGGTGTTCCCATGGTGATGGGGACGCTTCAAGTTAAAATATACCATCGGATTGGAGAAAACTCCGATCCTATGGTATATTAACTCCTGACTTTACATTGAAAGTCAATGGGGGACGGATCTGTTTGAAATTGCACCATATTGTGTCAACGTCAAACGGATCCGTCCCCATTGACTTGCATTGTAATTCAGGACGGATCCGTTTGGCTCCGCACGGCCAGGCGGACACCAAAACGACTTTTTTTTCATGTCCGTGGATCCTCCAAAAATTAAGGAAGACCCACGGACGAAAAAACGGTCACGGATCACGGCAAAACGGAATCCGTTTTTGCGGACCGCAAAAAAATACGGTCGTGTGCATGAGGCCTTATCTTGTGGCCAACAGTTTTCTGCTATGGTTTAATTTATCACAACTGTAAAACAAATTTATAATCATAATATTTCCTTACCAAAATTATAAACCATGTAGGGCAGTACTTGGGAAAAATAAAAAAAACTACCTTGTGAATTTGTCACATTTTTGTAGATGAAAATCTTGGCAAAATGGCACTTTTTACAAATCTGACATATTTTCTTTTGTTTATTATTATTAGTAATAATGATAATTAAAGCATGGAGACATTGGGGTAAATATGCCGCAATTTGCACCATAACCAACTTTTAGAGCTGGAGACGAAAGTGGTGAAAGTTGGGACCAAATTTATGAAATGACAGGGCGTAATAAATGAGACATAGTGCACATCTCCAACATTTTGGTGGAAACTGCGACAATTTCGATTAGGGTCCATTCACACGTCCGTTTTTTCTTTCCTGATCTGTTCCGTTTTTTCTGGAACAGATCTGGACCAGATCTGGACCCATTCATTTTCAATGGGTCCTGGAAAAAAAACGGACAGCACAATGTGTGCTGTCCGTTTCCGTTGTTCCGTTCCGCATGTCCGTTTAAATATAAAACATGTCCTATTCTTTTCCTGAAAAATCGGATCCTGGTACAATACAAAGTCAATGGATCTGCAAAAAACGGATGACATACGGATGTCATTCCGTATGTCATCCGTTTTATACGGAATCCGTTCCTGGAAATTACATTTAAATTTTTTTTTTTTTTTTTAAAGAAATCCAAACAACTTTATTTGCTTATTGAAATTTATACATGTTTCCGTTTTTTGCGGATCCGCAAAAAACGGATGACATACGGATGACATACGGAAACATTTTCAGGAACAACGGATCCGCAAAAAACGAACAGAAAATCGGATTATAGAAAAATACTGACGTGTGAATGTAGCCTTACTGTGTGCAACTTTTCATAAATTTACACTTGTCTGGGGTATGCTTACTACATTGCCCATCTTTGCTCCTTTTCTCTGATAACACATTCATAAATGTGGAGGTCCTAATGCCACTTTATTAACCACACACACTTTTCTCAGCAGATTTCTATTTTCACATGAATCCTTCTTTCTGGGCTGAATACCAATGTTGGCATGTGATACATTTGGCACAAACTAGATTGCTTGTAATTTTTTGTGCGTTTTGCACTACTTTTTGGTAATATACCAGCCACTATATGCACCGCAAGGCCACAAAGTATTAAACTCCTATAAATGCAAAACACACCAGCGGTGATGTTCATACAAATCTTTATTAAACATATATGCATACAAACAGCATGAATAAATAATACATGATTAAAACCCAGTAGGGAAATACAGAAAAGTGTGGATGGAAACCCCCCCAAAACCAGTACATATATCAATACATTATACCTGTATCAGGTTGCCACTTCCTGTATAGTGCACCGAAGACTGTATAAGACAGAGTGGAACGAAATGGTCAGTGTGCTCAAATATCAGTCACCTCGATAAGTACACAGCCTCACCGCGAGTTGCCGCAGCCAACCCAGGGTGGATTGAGACGACTGATGAGCATGCAACTATGCAAAAAACAGCTTAGTCCCGGTGACACCAACAGGAAGCAATATCGGCATATAAATTACATAATAAAGACAAATACCAACCCTGGCTGGGGGGCGGCCCGATGTCCGTTTCGCTCGCTGGCTTTTTCACCGGGCACTACTTTTTGGTGCAGATTGATTGATAAATCTTCCACATTAGGTTAATATAATTAAAATCTTATCATTTATTATAATCTCATATAAACGTATCTTTAGATTTAGACTGATATTGCTTTGAAAGATTTGAGAAAACACAGGAGAAAGCTTAAGTATAGGCTAAGCTTAGCCCAAGGTTGTGAGAGGTTGTTGCACTGGTTGCCCATACAATATAGTATTCAAGTTAAGCTGCTCATTCTGAACCACAAAGCTCTCCACAGTGCTGCCCCCCTTTATCTCCTCCCTCTCTTCTGTCTACCACCCTACCCTTGCTCTACGCTCTGCAAATGATTTTCGACTAACATCCACCATAATCCCAAATTCTCACTCTCGTCTTCAAGACTTCTCTCGAGCTGCACCATTTCTCTGGAATGCCCTACCCCAAGCAATTAAGTTAAATCCCAATATTCCCAATTAGCTTAATTCCTGATGCATCTTTTTAGGGTGTCCTATCACATCCCCTAATCTAACTCTTCTCCATTCACTTCCCTTCAACATCATTCTATTGAACCTAATCCATCATCAAACTCTATCCACCACACCACATACACTCAAAAGCACTACAGATATTCAGATGCAGCTTGATATCTACTCATCTATTTTATTAAGATGGCCGAACCATTGTACAAAACAAGCACTTTTTATCTTTTGCGTCACCCCTATCTCCTTATAGATTGTAAACTCTTGTGAGCAGAGCCCTCACTCCTCATGTTTTTATTGTTGACTTGTTTGTTGCTGTTTTGTATGACTCTGTACATGTACATCTACTCTGTATGCTTGACAAAGGCTTCCTTAAACCGAAACGTTGCATCTGGATTAAATTCCACAAGTTTGGACGTGCTGCCTCTGTTTTTTTTTTTTTCATCTTTATCATTCACAGAACCATTCATTTCAATGGGTCAGCAAAAAAACTGGAGTTATTCCGTGTGCATTCTGTTTCCGTATTTCCGTTCCGCAAAAAAATAGAAGATGTCCTATTATTGTCTGAATTACGGACAAGAATAGTACTATTCTATCAGGGGCCAGCTGCTCCGTTCCGCAAAATACGGAATGCACACAGATTTCATCCGTATTTTTTGCGGATCCGTTTTTTGCGGACCATAAAATACATACGGTCGTGTGCATGAGGCCTTATAGACCATACATGCTCCTCTGGAATTCTGGGAAGTATTGGGACATCTACACGTTACACCAACAGGAGCTTTTATGACATCCCATTCAAAATCCATAGGCATTAATATGCCCTTTCCCCCATACTTCTTTGCAGCTAAAACAGCTTCCACTTTACAAGATTTTGAAGTGTGTCTGTGGGAATTTTTGCTTATTTATCCAGAAGACCATTAGTTGGGTCACATGCTGATATTGGACGATAGGGAATTTAAAGTGGCCCTGGAAAAAAAACTAAAAGAGGCCCCATGCTGTAGGCGGCTTCAAATTAACAGAAGGCGGGGCAACACAAGTAGATGGGACAAGCAATACCATAGTGCAGCACAATATGCCGCCCCAGCAGAAACAAGTACTACAGTGCAATACAAAATGCTGCTGCCCGCACTGAGGATGGCGATACATCTGAATTCAGGAGGGTACCTGTAGATGCCAGCCAAGTGCATAAGTACCTGATGCTCCTAGCATTAATTACTAATAAGAGAATGAGATCATTATGTATCCAGGAGGGCTCAGGTGGCCCACAAGGCTGTTCCCACAATGTTGGAAGCATACAATTGCCCAAAATGTATTGGTATGCTGAAGTAGTAAGAATCCCCTTCACTGTAACTCAGGGGCCTAGGCCTGCCTCTAAGGAGCAACCCCACAGCATTATCCTTCTTCCACCAATCTTTACAGTAGTCACAATGCAGTTAGGTCATGCTCAAAAATCAAACCACATTCGCAAAGTGTCTGTAAGACTCTTTCAAATGTATGTGAGTCACACATTCCAGTCTCTCTGAGAGTATGTCTATTTGGCGTGTTCGGGGGTCTTAAAAGTTCTAAACAAACACTAAATCTATGTAAAATTTTACTTGCATCGGCTAGATCACTTGTTGCAGTGCACTGGAAACAACCGGATCTCCCACCTATGCAACAATGGTTTCAGAGATGCGATCAACTCTATCGATTGGAACAAATTGCTCATTGGGATTCCCGAACACCCCAAAAATTCTCAAGCATATAGTACTTGGCAAAAATTTAGAGGTTTCACTGTATGAGGAGATCAACTATGACTATAAGTCTCTTGATTCACTTAGGTACTTTAAATATTGCAGTACATATGTTGTCATAATCTCTACTTGTTCCAAAGGTTCTGACACTGGTTAGCTTCTACAGTACCCCCCCCCCCTGCCCCCACCCCCTATTTTTTCCTTAGACTTTCCTCGTAACCCCTCTGTTCTTTTGTTCTATTGTTACGATTTCTTTTCAAGGATATATGGTAAGTTATTACAGCACAGTGATGGGAAGGTATTGTTTATTCTACTCGCCGTGTAGACCTCGCCTGTATAAGTTGATCACTGTACCAGCACTGTAAACTTCTCTCCTTGGTTATGATACCAATGTTTGAGCTCATGTACTATTGTTCCTTGTATATGTTTTCTAAATCCATTAAAACCAAATTTTAAAACAAAACAATGCAGTTAGGCAGCTAACATTTTCCTGGAACTTGCAAAACCTAGACTACTAGATATAGAAGCAAGATTGTGGTCAGAGGAAGGGCTACAGCGCCTGTCTAGCTTCTGAGAAGATGCCATGTTTAAAGAGTGGACTTCCACCATATATGTATGGCAGAGTTCAATAAGGGATTAAAGTGGACCTGTCAGCTTTCCTGACATGTCCTTTCATTACTACTTGCATTCTCCATGTAATTAGAATTCTGGAGCATCTATGATGCACTATTCTTTTATCATTCCTACTAGAAGCTTATGATTGAATTACCTGCAGTCTGTGATAAAGGTCCATCTGGGTGTTACCAGTTGGGAGGTTGTCCCTGCACAGATTCTTATTTCTAAAACCAATCAATAAATGCGTTAAAAAAAATATTTCTGAATTACATAAGATTTGTTTCCCTCTGCCAATCCCTTTGGAATTCAGTTCAAGATACTAACAACTACATATAAGCCTACTTACGTCCCTGGCCGCCTTTCCCGATACATTGCTCTGAGCCTCTCAAGACCATCTTCTTCGTTATCTTGTTGTCTGTTCCTCGCACAATCTACAAGATTTCTTGTGTGCCACCCCCATACACTGGAACTCAATAAACCAGCACATCAGATTCTTCCCAACAATCTAAACCTTCAAAAGAAACCTGAAGATTCATCTCTTCAGGAAAGCCGACCACATGCAGTAAGTACGCTGCCACCGCACAGCCAGAAGAACAGCTTTTACCCTCATCAGGGTCCTCTCCCCTTCTGTACCAGTCTATTACTATGTTTATGCTAATTGTACTTGTCTTGTTTTATATTATGTACAGTATGTATACCCCTTTTAGATGAACAGTTCCATGGAATGAATGGAGCTTTCAAATAAATAATAATAGTCACATTAGAATAAAAAAAATTCCTGTGAATTCTTGTAAATCAGAGATGCACAGACACAGAAACAGTACAAAAGTAGAGCATTAATATTTGCCCTAACAAAGAAATAGTCACTTATGAAAGTTACAGTTATAATAGCTGTAAACAACTGTATACATAAAGAGTAAAGGTAACCCAACCACACAGAGAAACCGAAGGAGACAGATAGTAAGCAATGGGAAACAGAATAAATAAGAATTAGTTTGGAAACAATCTTATTCAGGATTAAAGATGAACAACATAGCAAGACACATATTAAATTTTACAATGTGTCCTTATTATAAAAGCTTTTAGACACTGTAAAGTTAAATAAAGATGTATACTGAGGAAAGTGAGGTAGCTAGCTGGGTAACATTTAGAAAGCGGGGTAGAGGGAAGAGTGCCAGGGAGGCTAGCCCTGATCTGACACACCCCAACAAGTTTGCACGTTTGGCAGATGAGGGGGATGTCAGTCCAGGGACGGCACTGCCGCAGCCGGACACTTCCTCTGCCAGTCAGGGGAATGTCAGCTCCGGTAAGCAGGGGACCAGGAGAGCAGGGCAGGCCAGACAGGTGCTGGTAGTGGGAGACTCAATTATTAGGGGAACAGATAGGGAAATCTGTCACAAAGACCGTGATCGCCGAACAGTGTGCTGTCTTCCTGGCGCTAGAGTTCGACATATCGCGGATCGGGTTGACAGATTACTGGGAGGGGCTGGAGAAGATCCAGCGGTCATGGTCCATATCGGAACCAATGACAAAGTTAGGGGTAGGTGGAGAGTCCTTAAAAATGATTTCAGGGATTTAGGGCAAAAGCTTAGGGCAAGGACCTCAAAGGTAGTATTTTCCGAAATACTACCGGTACCACGGGCCACACAAGAAAGGCAGCGGGAGATTAGGGAAATTAACAAGTGGCTCAAGAACTGGTGTAGGATGGAGGGGTTTGGGTTCCTGGAGAACTGGGCCGACTTCGCTGTCGGCTACAGCCTCTATCGTAGGGACGGGCTGCACCTCAATGGGGAAGGAGCAGCTGTGTTGGGGAAGAAGATGGCTAGAAGGTTGGAGGAGTGTTTAAACTAGGGACTGGGGGGGAGGGTAATTACACTATAGAAGGGGAAGATAGTGCAGATAGAGACCGGGGGCAAGGTAGTGGGACTGGGGGAGAAATGGAAGGAGGGACAAGAACAGTTCAGAAGGAAAGGTGTAGGGTAAAAAATATACATAAACCTCTCATATGTATGTATACTAATGCCAGAAGTCTGACTAATAAAACTGGAGAACTGGAATTAGTGATGTGTGAGGAGGACTATGACATAGTGGGAATAACTGAGACATGGCTGGATGATAGCTATGACTGGGCAGTTAATGTACAAGGTTACAGTCTGTTCAGAAAGGATCGTCAAAACCGGAGAGGTGGAGGGGTCTGCCTTTATGTAAAATCTTGTCTAAAGCCCACACTCCGTGAAGATATAAGTGAGGGACATGAACATGTGGAGTCACTGTGGGTAGAGATACATGGAGCTAAAAACAACAATAAATTACTAATAGGAGTCTACTATAAACCACCTAATATACCAGAGTCCACAGAAAATCTACTACTAAACGAGATAGACAAGGCGGCAAATCATAATGAGGTGGTTATTATGGGGGACTTCAACTACCCAGATATAGACTGGGAAACTGAAACTTGTATATCTCATAAAGGAAACAGATTCTTGGCAATAACCAAAGACCATTATCTCTCCCAACTGGTTCAGGACCCGACTAGAGGGACGGCCATACTGGACTTAATATTAACCAATAGACCTGACAGAACAACAGACGTGCAGGTTGGGGGACACCTGGGAAATAGTGACCATAAAGTAATAACCTTCCAATTATCATTCAAAAGAGCGTTTCTACAGGGAGAAACAAAAATACCAAACTTCAAAAAAGCTAAATTTAGCCAACTAAGAGAGGCCATAGGCCTAACTAACTGGGACAAAGTCCTCAAAAATAAAAATACAGCCAAAAAATGGGATATCTTTAAAAACATCCTAAAATCTCATTGTGAGAGGTACATACCGTATGGGAATAAAAGGTTAAGGAACAAAAAGAAACCAATGTGGATAAACAGAACTGTAAAGAAAGCAATAAATGACAAAAAGAAAGCATATAAAACCCTAAAACAGGAGGGTAGCACGGAAGCACTGAAAAACTATAAGGAAAAAAACAGAACATGTAAAAAACAAATAAAAGCGGCCAAACTAGAGACCGAGAGATTAATTGCCAAACAGAGTAAAACTAACCCTAAAATGTTCTTCAATTATATAAATGTTAAAAAGTATAAATCTGAAGGTGTCGGCCCTTTAAAGAGTAATGAGGGGGGAGTCGCAGAGAGCGACGAGGAGAAAGCAAAGCTGTTAAATATTTTTTTCTCCAATGTATTCACTGAGGAAAATAAACTGTCAGATGAAATGCTGAATGCTGAAATAAATTCGCCATTAAAAGTGTCCTGTCTGACCCAGGAAGAAGTACAACAGCGACTTAAAAAAATCAAAATAGACAAATCGCCAGGACCGGATGGCATACACCCCCGTATCCTAAGGGAATTAAGTAATGTCATAGCCAGACCCTTATTTCTGATATTTGCGGACTCTGTACTAACAGGGAATGTCCCACAGGATTGGCGCATGGCAAATGTGGTGCCAATATTCAAAAAGGGTCCAAAAACAGAGCCTGGAAACTATAGGCCGGTAAGTTTAACATCTGTTGTGGGTAAACTGTTTGAAGGTTTTCTGAGAGATGCTATGTTAGAGCATCTTATGGGAAATAAGCAAATAACGCCATATCAGCATGGCTTCGTGAGGGATCGGTCATGTCAAACTAATTTAATCAGTTTCTATGAGGAGGTAAGTACTAGACTTGACAGCGGCAAATCAATGGATGTCGTGTATCTGGACTTCTCCAAAGCATTTGACACTGTACCTCATAAAAGGTTAGTATATAAAATGAGAATGCTCGGACTCGGAGAAAACGTCTGTAAGTGGGTAAGTAACTGGCTCAATGATAGAAAGCAGAGGGTGGTTATTAACGGTACATACTCAGATTGGGTCACTGTCACTAGTGGAGTACCTCAGGGGTCAGTATTGGGCCCTATTCTCTTCAATATATTTATTAATGATCTTGTAGAAGGCTTGCATAGTAAAATATCAATTTTCGCAGATGACACTAAACTGTGTAAAGTAATTAACACTGAAGAGGACAGTATACTACTACAGAGGGATCTGGATAGATTGGAGGCTTGGGCAGATAAGTGGCAGATGAGGTTTAACACTGAGAAATGTAAAGTTATGCACATGGGAAGGAATAATGCAAGTCACCCGTACATACTAAATGGTAAAACACTCGGTAACACTGACATGGAAAAGGATCTAGGAATTTTAATAAACAGCAAACTAAGCTGCAAAAAACAGTGTCAGGCAGCGGCTGCCAAGGCCAATAAGATAATGGGTTGCATCAAAAGGGGCATAGATGCCCGTGATGAGAACATATTCCTACTACTTTACAAATCACTGGTCAGACCACACATGGAGTACTGTGTACAGTTCTGGGCTCCTGTAAACAAGGCAGACATAGCAGAGCTGGAGAGGGTCCAGAGGAGGGCAACTAAAGTAATAACTGGAATGGGGCAACTACAGTACCCTGAAAGATTATCAAAATTAGGGTTATTCACGTTAGAAAAAAGACGACTGAGGGGAGATCTAATTACTATGTATAAATATATCAGGGGGCAGTACAGAGATCTATCCCATCATCTATTTATCCCCAGGACTGTGACTGTGACGAGGGGACATCCTCTGCGTTTGGAGGAAAGAAGGTTTGTACACAAACATAGAAAAGGGTTCTTTACGGTAAGAGCAGTGAGACTATGGAACTCTCTGCCTGAGGAGGTGGTGATGGTGAGTACAATAAAGGAATTCAAGAGGGGCCTGGATGTATTTCTGGAGTGTAATAATATTACAGGCTATAGCTACTAGAGAGGGGTCGTTGATCCAGGGAGTTATTCTGATTGCCTGATTGGAGTCGGGAAGGAATTTTTTATTCCCCTAAAGTGAGGAAAATTGGCTTCTACCTCACAGGGTTTTTTTTGCCTTCCTCTGGATCAACTTGTAGGATGACAGGCCGAACTGGATGGACAAATGTCTTTTTTCGGCCTTATGTACTATGTTACTATGTTACTATGTTACTATATTGTACATCAAAGAACTCTACACACAGACAAGTTAAATGCCTCTACCAGAGCTTTGATATTTAAATGTGCAAGGCATCAGGGGGTCTATGTATTGACAGAAGCCAGGCATTACAGTGAAATGAAAATTAGACTACCTGACTATGTGGTGTAGCAGCCTCAGGTACAAGCAGCTGGGGAGAGAGCCTGTCATGGGTGGCAGGTACTATGAAGGACGGTGTGATCAATCATGTATTCCACATAATATTGCCCAAATTCTGCCTTAAGCAGTAAAGAGTACAAATGTCCTGAAAAAGTAAAGTATTAATTACAACTGAATAAAGAAGAGATAATTGTGCAATACAGAATATGTCACTGTTTCGATTGATACATTCTATTGTCTTATTACAATCATATTTAAAATAGCACATTATAACAGTTGTTCAGTAATAAATGAAAAATGGCAAAATAAAAAAACATCACCCTAATGCCAAGTTGTTGTTTTTTCACCAAATTTGCAACTTAGTAAATAGGATTTTTTAAAATGTTATATTCATTCATTTTCTAGCGGGCCATTTGATAGCTATTTCTCAATGTATTTAAATATGAAGAAAATGAAATAAAAATGAGTGGCATTCTTTATACGGTTTATTTAACCCCTTCTTGCAACATACACATGTAGACAAAATTGTTGGTACCCTTCCATTAAAGAAAGCAAAATCCTCAATGATGACTGGAATAACTCACTGAAAATTAACAAATGAAAATCAGGCATTGCTTTTAAATTGTGGGTCAATAAAATAGTTTCTAAAACTAAGGAAACTGCCTGGACAAAAATGATGGTACCCTTAAACTTAATATTTTGTTGCACAACCTTTTGAGGCAATCGCTGCACTCAAGTGATTTCTGTAACTCTCAATGACGCTTCTGAAACAGTCTACTGATATTTTGGCTCACTCCTCATGAGCAAACTGCTCCAGCTGTCTCAGGCTTATAGAAGGCAACTTCAGAACAATCCAGTGCTTTGCTCTTAGCCATTCTTGGATGTTTTAGCTGTGTGTTTTGGGTCATTATCTTGTTGTAGGACCCATGACCTGTGACTGAGACCAAGCTTTCTGACACTGGGCAGCACATTTCACCCCAGAATGCCTTGATAGTCTTGAGATTTCATGCACCCTCTGTGCCAGATGCAGCAAGGAAGCTTCAAAACATAGCTGAGCCTCCTCCATGTCTCACAGTAGGTATAATGTTCTTTGGATGCTTCATTTTTGCATCTGTGAACATAGAGCTGATGTGACTTTCTAAAAAAGCTCTAGTTTTCTCTCCTCTGCCCAAAGGTCATTCTCCCAGAGGCTTTATGGCTTATCAATATGCATTTTGCCACATTCCAGTCTTGCTTTTTTGTGATTTGCTTTCAACAGTGGTTTCCTCCTCGGTCATCTTCCATTAAATCCACTTGGCTAAAACAGCGACGGCTGGTGTGATCTGACACTGATGTACAGTGACCTTCGAGTTCACCTCTCATCTCTTTGGAAGTTCTTCCAGGCTCATTGGTTACCATTCGTATTATCTGGCTCTTCAATTTGTCATCAATTTTCTTCTTGTGGCCACATCCAGGGAGGTTGGCTACAGTCCTGTTGTCCTTAAACGTCTGAATAATATGTGCAACTGTAGTAACAGGAACATCAAGTTGTTTGGAGATGGTCTTATAGCCTTTACCTTTAACATGTTTGTCTATAATTTTCTTTCAAAATCTCCTGAGACAACTTTCTCCTTAGCATTCTTTGGTCCATGTTCAGTGTGTTCCCCAAAATAATACCAAACAGCACAGTAACTACTTTTCACCCTATAAATAGGCGGACTGACTGATTACACGTTTGAAGACACCTGTCATGCAAATTACAGGACACACCTTAAGCCTGTATTACACCAGGTGATTGTCAGGCTGATTATCCCTAACAAGCGTTTGTAGGAAAGCTCATTAGCGATGATCTGTCTCTATGATACTGCCGCTGATTACCTGATGAATGAGCAAATGCTCATTCACGGGACAATCACAATCTTTCAGCAGGTTTAAAAATCATTGCTTGCTGGCTGCAGATTGTGCTGTCTAAGCACAATCTACTGCAGGCAAACAATGATTCAGTATGAGGACGAGTGGCAGCATTAGCGATCGATCCTTTCTATACTGTAGAGGAGATCGCTCAATGTAATAGCAGCGCTCACCTTCTGCCGGATCATGTAATGTGATACAGCCCTTAGCTTAACATGTTCGGTCAAATTATTTTATATCTTTTTTAGGGGTACCATCATTTTTGTCCAGGCCAGTTTCATTAGTTTATTTTTTTAAATTATTCTGTTGAACCGCAATTCAAAACCAGCTATTTTCATTAGCTGATTTTCAGTATTTTTTTTTTTACTTATTATCAATTTTGTCAGTTTTAAGTTATTTCTTTAAAGGGGTTATCCGACCCCGAAATGTTCCCCCATATAAGCAGCAGCGACCTTGCAGGGACCAGGAGCCACGTGGGTGCCGGGGAGCGAGGTAAGAACATTGTGTGTGAGAGGCCCGGGCAGTAAGGGAGGCATTTCAGGCATCGGATAACCCCTTTAATGGAAGGGTACAAAAATTTTTGTCCACATGTTTACACATACATTGCCAGCAGGAGTAAAGAGCATTTTTGGTGGGATCATCCAACGATCCAGTTTGTATGACAATCATCTGACTATCTCCTGGCAGATGATATTGGGGGAGAGAAGGATCCGGCATGTTGTATATCAACACCAATCCTTTTGTTCTCCTGGGAGATCAGGCACTGCTAAAGACAATGGCTTTCTCCTCTCTCCAAACTGAAAAGGCATACAGGCCTGACCAAGTTATGTATATGGGGGAGTGGAGAGAGATAGCAGCTATAGCTCACGCTATTGGAGATATTTGGTCACCTTTAGTCTCAAATGTATGTACTGGTGATCATGTTACTATGCAAATGAGGATGTGATTATCAGAGGCTGCATAGTTGTAAGATCAGTTGTGTTTCTGAACTCGCGAAATCAAAGAAATCTCTGTTCTCAGCAGTTTACACATTTTAACACCGCAATTAGTTTTGATTTTGATGTTTATAAAGTTAAGATCACAAAGAGAATCCCAGATCACTTGATCAGAATGGTTCACTTTTTATAGATAGGCAGCTAGCTATCCTGACGGACTGTTTGGCATACTTTCATGTTTCGGTCATTATGCTGTGTTATTTTGTCTGGCAATTTTGACAGAATCTGTGACGGCGGTTCTTGGTGAAGTCTCCATCACAGATGTGAACAGAGCCTAACAGGACAAAGATCTTTATGTCACTACTTTGCAAATGGCAAAGCAAAGTATGTATTTATTAATTAGTTAGACAGAAGAACTGCCTAAATAAATGTAAATTCCTATTACTGATGACTAGAAAACTTTAATAATGGTATTAGCATAGCTTCTTTTTTGTATAAATAAAATTTACATAAAAGTTGAACAAATTTATATAGTAGATTTGTTGCTTTATGTATTAGGTACCTCACAGTGCAATCGCTTGTGAAGTACTTTGTGGCACTAGGCATTGTACAGGGAGTGCAGAATTATTAGGCAAGTTATATTTTTGAGGATTAATTTTATTATTGAACAACAACCATGTTCTCAATGAACCCAAAAAACTCATTAATATCAAAGCTGAATATTTTTGGAAGTAGTTTTTAGTTTGTTTTTAGTTTTAGCTATTTTAGGGGGATATCTGTGTGTGCAGGTGACTATTACTGTGCATAATTATTAGGCAACTTAACAAAAAACAAATATATACCCATTTCAATTATTTATTTTTACCAGTGAAACCAATATAACATCTCAACATTCACAAATATACATTTCTGACATTCAAAAACAAAACAAAAACAAATCAGTGACCAATATAGCCACCTTTCTTTGCAAGGACACTCAAAAGCCTGCCATCCATGGATTCTGTCAGTGTTTTGATCTGTTCACCATCAACATTGCGTGCAGCAGCAACCACAGCCTCCCAGACACTGTTCAGAGAGGTGTACTGTTTTCCCTCCTTGTAAATCTCACATTTGATGATGGACCACAGGTTCTCAATGGGGTTCAGATCAGGTGAACAAGGAGGCCATGTCATTAGATTTTCTTCTTTTATACCCTTTCTTGCCAGCCACGCTGTGGAGTACTTGGACGCGTGTGATGGAGCATTGTCCTGCATGAAAATCATGTTTTTCTTGAAGGATGCAGACTTCTTCCTGTACCACTGCTTGAAGAAGGTGTCTTCCAGAAACTGGCAGTAGGACTGGGAGTTGAGCTTGACTCCATCCTCAACCCGAAAAGGCCCCACAAGCTCATCTTTAATGATACCAGCCCAAACCAATACTCCACCTCCACCTTGCTGGCGTCTGAGTCGGACTGGAGCTCTCTGCCCTTTACCAATCCAGCCATGGGCCCATCCATCTGGCCCATCAAGACTCACTCTCATTTCATCAGTCCATAAAACCTTAGAAAAATCAGTCTTGAGATATTTCTTGGCCCAGTCTTGACGTTTCAGCTTGTGTGTCTTGTTCAGTGGTGGTCGTCTTTCAGCCTTTCTTACCTTGGCCATGTCTCTGAGTATTGCACACCTTGTGCTTTTGGGCACTCCAGTGATGTTGCAGCTCTGAAATATGGCCAAACTGGTGGCAAGTGGCATCTTGGCAGCTGCACTCTTGACTTTTCTCCGTTCATGGGCAGTTATTTTGCGCCTTGGTTTTTCCACACGCTTCTTGCGACCCTGTTGACTATTTTGAATGAAACGCTTGATTGTTCGATGATCACGCTTCAGAAGCTTTGCAATTTTAAGAGTGCTGCATCCCTCTGCAAGATATCTCACTATTTTTGACTTTTCTGAGCCTGTCAAGTCCTTCTTTTGACCCATTTTGCCAAAGGAAAGGAAGTTGCCTAATAATTATGCACACCTAATATAGGGTGTTGATGTCATTAGACCACACCCCTTCTCATTACAGAGATGCACATCATCTAATATGCTTAATTGGTAGTAGGCTTTCGAGCCTATACAGCTTGGAGTAAGACAACATGCATAAAGAGGATGATGTGGTCAAAATACTCATTTGCCTAATAATTCTGCACGCAGTGTACAGGTATAGAGTAAATTTACCTATGTAAATATTTGTTCCTGTAGTATAAGCAGCAGAATAGACAATTGTGGCTTAGCTTACATGCTGTGAGTTAAAAACAGGTTCCACGATTAAACCAATAAGATCCTTTAAGAGGAACTGGCTTATCACCTACCAGATTGATTTTAAAGAAAAACCTGAGCAAGAAATGCTTTTATCATAAATGTAATAAGTGGGGATAATAAGTTGGATAATGTTCGTGCAGTTGTCCCACTGCAAGTGTTAATATCACTGTATTGTCTATGCTGTATGTCCCAAAGGTCGTATATGGAGAGAGTGGGAGTTTTCTCATTTCTGTTGCTAGGCAGGGCAGGCACCTTTTCTCTCTAGGAGGAAGCAAGTTAGTGTAGTGTAAGCTGTACATGTGCAAACAGCAAGGGAGCAGAGCTTAATAGTGAAACCTCTTACTTTGTCAATTACAAATTGACAACAGATGTGCCAGCCCTTGAGAGAAAGAGCTACTGGTTTTAGCAAAATGTATAGTGGCCATATAAGGGAAACTGCAGAACATTTGTCAGAGAAAGGTAACGCATGTACATTGTGGCTACAGACTTCTCTGCATACTGGTGGGAACAATAAGCTTCAGGTTCTCCATCATACCAAGAGGACAGAAGGGCCCTTTGTTCAGAGACTGTTGTCACGGCTTGGTGGTAGTTTGCCATGACACTTTCGCCGCACATGATGGTTGCCTGTGGCAACATGTTTGTTATGCATGCGTGTGCACTTCCCCTTTAAGGCTGTTTCCCTTCCCATTTCTGGTGTGTATGGGGTAAAGGTGTGTGTAAGGTGGAGTGGGGTGTGGCCACTTTGCTCCTATTGTTCTGAGTTGTGAGCCTGTTGGAGACTCCGGTTCCTCCTTGTCGTGGAGGAATCAGTTGTCTCCACCTTCTGACGTGATATTGCAGGGACCGTTAGGGTCAGTAGAGCCAATGTTTGAGAGTATGAGCCCCCCTGCCATTGAGGGCAGCTCATACAGTCAGGAGATCAGGGATATGATTGAGAGATGCTTAGGTTAACAGCAATTTTTTCCTTGTTTCCAGGCTTAGCTGCTACCTTATAATCCCCGCATTGTACGGTGGGGATTTCCCCCACTCCCCACCATGACAACTGTATTCCACTGAGGATACTGCAGAGATACCATATAGCGAGAGTGAGGGAGATCAATTACACCTCTTAGGCCAGGAAAGGAGATATTGTACAGCCTGATTGAAAAGAGAGAGACCAGCCTCCCATACACAGCCTTGGGAACTGTATATGCCAACTGTAAAGACTGCGCTTTTAACCACTTCCAGACCAGGCCATTTACCCTCAACCTGACCAAGCATAATTTTGCAAATCTGACATGTGTCACTGTATGTGGTAATAACTTTGGAACGCTTTTACTTATCCAAGCCATTTTGAAATTGTTTTTCTTTGTGACACATTGTACTTCATGTTAATTTACCAAATATTTGGAAACATTCACTATTTTTTTTAAATTTGAACTACTCTGCTTTATGTTGGCATCATTTTGGTAACTTTAGTTTACTTTTTAGGACATTAGAAGGTTTAGAATTTTAGAAGCAAGTTTTGAAATTTTCAAGAAAATTTCCCAAATCATTTTTTATAGACCAGTTCAGCTCTGAAGTCACTTTGAGGAACTGACATATTAGAAACCACCCATAAATTACCCTATTTTAGAAACTGCACCCCTCAAACTATTTAAAACTGATTTAGAAATTATAAACCATTAAGAAACAATGAGAACAAGTTTCTCAATACTTGGAAAAGGTGGATTGCATTTCAAGAAACCCAGGAATTCAGACTCTTGTTTACTACATGAGGTAGAGAATACACCAGAAAGCCTAATTAATGACTTTCCCTTCCTCTTTCCCACTCTTTCCTTTCTGTGTCTTTCTCTTTTCTCCTCCCTTCGCCCCCCCCCTCCTGATCTCTCCGGATCCGCTCCACCCTCCCTCAAATTACTATGTTATTGATGGTTCCGACCTCTATATTGAATTACAAGGCGAAATTTCACTTTTTTACTTCGCTCAGATAATACTCACTTCACTTGACTGTGTTACGTCTTGTACCAGGACATATGTTTTTGTTCATATTCGCAAAAAATTCCCTTGTGAACCACAGACCTGTTATTTTATTCTTTTGACACTGGTTGGGCTGCATCCCAGTATATTTTGGTATCTTCTTCTTTATTACTGGTATCAGCACTCCTCCCATTCGGCACAGGTGCTTTTAATCACATTGGTCTGCATATACACTGCGTGCAGAATTATTAGGCATATGAGTATTTTGACCACATCATCCTCTTTATGCATGTTGTCTTACTCCAAGCTGTATAGGCTCGAAAGCCTACTACCAATTAAGCATATTAGATGATGTGCATCTCTGTAATGAGAAGGGGTGTGGTCTAATGACATCAACACCCTATATTAGGTGTGCATAATTATTAGGCAACTTCCTTTCCTTTGGCAAAATGGGTCAAAAGAAGGACTTGACAGGCTCAGAAAAGTAAAAAATAGTGAGATATCTTGCAGAGGGATGCAGCACTCTTAAAATTGCAAAGCTTCTGAAGCGTGATCATCGAACAATCAAGCGTTTCATTCAAAATAGTCAACAGGGTCACAAGAAGCGTGTGGAAAAACCAAGGCGCAAAATAACTACCCATGAACTGAGAAAAGTCAAGCGTGCAGCTGCCAAGATGCCACTTGCCACCAGTTTGGCCATATTTCAGAGCTGCAACATCACTGGAGTGCCCAAAAGCACAAGGTGTGCAATACTCAGAGACATGGCCAAGGTAAGAAAGGCTGAAAGACGACCACCACTGAACAAGACACATAAGCTGAAACGTCAAGACTGGGCCAAGAAATATCTCAAGACTGATTTTTCTAAGGTTTTATGGACTGATGAAATGAGAGTAAGTCTTGATGGGCCAGATGGATGGGCCCGTGGCTGGATTGGTAAAGGGCAGAGAGCTCCAGTCCGACTCAGACGCCAGCAAGGTGGAGGTGGAGTACTGGTTTGGGCTGGTATCATCAAAGATGAGCTTGTGGGGCCTTTTCGGGTTGAGGATGGAGTCAAGCTCAACTCCCAGTCCTACTGCCAGTTTCTGGAAGACACCTTCTTCAAGCAGTGGTACAGGAAGAAGTCTGCATCCTTCAAGAAAAACATGATTTTCATGCAGGACAATGCTCCATCACACGCGTCCAAGTACTCCACAGCGTGGCTGGCAAGAAAGGGTATAAAAGAAGAAAATCTAATGACATGGCCTCCTTGTTCACCTGATCTGAACCCCATTGAGAACCTGTGGTCCATCATCAAATGTGAGATTTACAAGGAGGGAAAACAGTACACCTCTCTGAACAGTGTCTGGGAGGCTGTGGTTGCTGCTGCACGCAATGTTGATGGTAAACAGATCAAAACACTGACAGAATCCATGGATGGCAGGCTTTTGAGTGTCCTTGCAAAGAAAGGTGGCTATATTGGTCACTGATTTGTTTTGTTTTGTTTTTGAATGTCAGAAATGTATATTTGTGAATGTTGAGATGTTATATTGGTTTCACTGGTAAAAATAAATAATTGAAATGGGTATATATTTGTTTTTTGTTAAGTTGCCTAATAATTATGCACAGTAATAGTCACCTGCAAACACAGATATCCCCCTAAAATAGCTAAAACTAAAATCAAACTAAAAACTACTTCCAAAAATATTCAGCTTTGATATAAATGAGTTTTTTGGGTTCATTGAGAACATGGTTGATGTTCAATAATAAAATTAATCCTCAAAAATACAACTTGCCTAATAATTCTGCACTCCCTGTAGTGGTCATTGACCTGGAGCTTCTGATAGTAATGGACATGTTGTGTTAGAAAACTGTTCACATGGTGCAGTACTGTGTGGTGGCCTTTGTTTTTGTGGCGCTGCGCTGGTGGGTTGGTGGGACCCAGTGCCATGGGTGGCATAATTAGACAGCAGAGGTGCTGTTTGACCCCTGGGTCCCGCCACCTACTAGGGCAGTGCCGCCTCGTCACCACATGGTCGCTGCGCCTTTTTCAGAGTAGGTCCCACTCAAAGAGGCGACCTTGGCGTGGTGAGTGGGCTTATTGCCTTTTGATCAAAATGTACACTAATGCCTCTTGTACAGCATGCAGTATGGGGGGCTGTACACTTTAATATAGCGCTGAGTAGCGAGTTAGATCAAAGCATAGCATTGTGGATGTGCGATCCGGTTCTGTTCTTTACCCCCAGACTATTTTCCCTTGTACTGTCCATAAAAATTGAGGAAATTTAAATAAATAAAGAATAAAAAAGAAAAAGAAATGATAACCCTTTAGGTATTCCACGGGAATTAAAGCAAAATGGAGTTAAAATTTCTAAATGTCATTTTTGTTTTGCAGATTTTACACATTAATCCATTATTTCCTGTAAACACTTCAAAGGTTAACAATAAAACAAACTTCAATATTTATTACCCTGATTCTGCAGTTTACATAAATACCCCACATATAGTCATGAACTGCTGTATGGGCACACAGCAGCGCTCAGAAGGCAAATAGCGCCATATTGTTTTTGGAGGGCAGATTCTGCTGGAATGGTTTTTAGGTGCCATGTTGCATTTGAAGAGACCCTGAGGTACCCCTACAGTGGAAACCCCCAAAAAGTGACCACATTTTGGAGACTACACCACCCAATGAATTTTTAAGGTGTGTAGTGAGCACTTTGACCCAATAGGCGTATCATAGATTTTATGACACTTGGCTGTGAAAATGAAAAATATTTTTTTTTTTCAAGAAAATGGTGCATTAGGCCCAAACTTTCTTTTCACAAGGGTAAACAGTAGAATATCACTCCACTATTTGCTACCCATTTTCTCCTGAATACAGTAACACCCCATTTGTGGTCGTAAACTTCTGTTTGGGGATACGCCAGGGCTCAGAAGGAAAGAAGCGGTATCTGTATTTTCTAACATGGGATTTGCCAAAATGGTTTTTAAGAGCCATACATTTTTTGACTTTTTTGCTGACTTTGCTGTTTGAGGGCTTAAATTTTGCAGGACAAGCTATAGTTTTTATTGGCACCATTTTGGGGTACATTTGCCTTTCTGATTGCTTTTTATCTCTTTTTTTGTGAGATAAGGTGGGCTTAAATTGAAATTCTGTCAGTGTTTTACTAAGTGGTATATATGAAATGATAACTTCATTTTGCAGATTGATATGATTATGGCAATACCAAATTTATATAGTTATTTTTTCTTTCTTTACTACTTTTTCATAATAAATCCCTTTTTTTTAATTTTTTTTTATATTTTACATCTCCATATACTAACATCTATAACATTTATATTTTTCTGCTATCGTAGATGTTTGCGGGCTTTTGCAGGACAGACTGTATTTTTCATTGGTACCATTTTCGGGTACATAAGATTTTTCGATGTTTTTTGGGAGACGAAGTGACAAAAAAAGCTGTTTTGGTGTCATTTTTTTTTACAGCGTTCACTTGATAGGGTAGATAACGTGACATTTTTACAGAGCCAGTTATTACGGATGCGGCGATACAGAATATGTCTATTTTATTGAATTTTTTAAAAGTTTTATACAATAAGAGCATTTTTGGGGTAAAAAATCATGCTTTTGTGTTGCTTTCTTCTTAGAGCCATATTTGTTTAATTTTTCAAGCTATTGTCTTGAGTAAAGGCTCATTTTTTGTGGGATGAGGTGATGTTTTCATTGGTACCATTCTGGGACACATAAGACTTTTTGGTCGCTTGATATTATGTTTATTGGGAGGTGAGTGTCACGGCTGTATGTGAGCAACTAGAGCATACACAGAAAATAGAGCCACTGACCGGACCCAAACTAGGGAGGATAAAGGGTGACCCCTGTCAGACCCTCAAAGCTCTCCCTATGCTGCTAAGCACATACCCGGATCCTAATGGTGGAACGAGGCATGCCCGCGTACCTAAGACTGATGACCACTGTAACCCCTACAATAGTGGAACGGGCACGGCCACCGGTGCCCTGCTCAGTATATGGAGGGAACCATGGTCGCCTCGGATCCGGTCAGAAAACAAACAGATACACTACAATGTCTGCACACTTAGCTGAAGGAGCTGCAGCAGCAGAGAAGACGGATCCAAAGACAGGTGGCAATATCCGGAGTACTTGCTGCAGCAGAACACAGGTCCAGTGAAATGATAGCTTACAAGTGAAGATACTCAAGCAAGAGCTACAACTCAAATGAGAAATATAATCCACACTCTACAAAGGAGGAGGGGTGATTTAAAGGCAGAGAAATCAAACATAGGAGGAACAGCAGGGAGGAAGGAAACAGAAAGTAATGACCTCATCCCAGGGGCGGAGAAACAGAGCAGTGAGAACTCCTCCAAGCTTTGGTAGTGACATCATCACAGGGGTGGAGAAACAGAGCTGTGAGAACGTCTCAAAGCTCTGGTAGTGACAGTACCCCCCCC